>NC_057804.1:76120183-76129304 GCF_018294505.1 Triticum aestivum
ACAAAGCACATACCTTGATAAGATTTTGAAGAAGTTCAAAATGGATCAGTCCAAGAAAGGGTTCTTGCCTGTACTGCAAGGTGTGAGATTGAGCTCGGCTCAATGCCCGACCACGGCAAAAGATAAAGAAGAGATGAGCATCATCCCCTATGCTTCAGCCATAGGATCTATTATGTATGCCATGCTTTGTACCAGACCTGATGTAAACCTTGCTGTAAGTTTGGTAGGAAGGTACCAAAGTAATCCAGGAAAGGAACACTAGACAGCGGTCAAGAATATCCTAAAGTACCTGAAAAGTACAAAGGACATGTTTCTCGTTTATGGAGGTGACGAAGAGCTCGTCGTAAAGGGTTACATCGACGCTAGCTTCGACACAGATCTGGATGACTCTAAGTCACAAACCGGATACGTGTATATGTTGAATGGTGGAGCAGTAAGCTGGTGCAGCTGCAAGCAGAGCGTCGTGGCGGGATCTACATGTGAAGCGGAGTACATGGCAGCCTCGGAGGCAGCGCATGAAGCAATTTGGGTGAAGGAGTTCATCACCGACCTAGGAGTCATACCCAATGTGTCAGGGCCGATCAAACTCTTCTGTGACAACACTGGAGCTATTACCCTTGCGAAGGAGCCCAGGTTTCACAAGAAGACCAGGCACATCAAGCGTCGCTTCAACTCCATCCGTGAAAATGTTCAAGATGGAGACATAGATATTTGCAAAGTACATACGGATCTGAATGTCGCAGACCCGTTGACTAAACCTCTCTCGTGAGCAAAACATGATCAACACCCGAACTCTATGGGTGTACGATTCATCACAATGTAACTAGATTATGACTCTAGTGCAAGTGGGAGACTGTTGGAAATATGCCATGGAGGCAATAATAAAAGGATTATTATATTTCCTTGTTCATGATAATTGTCTTTTATTCATGCTATAATTGTATTATCCGGAAATCATAATACACATGTGAATACTTAGACCACAACATGTCCCTAGTGAGCCTCTAGTTGACTAGCTCGTTGGTCAACAGATAGTCATGGTTTCCTGACTATGGACATTAGATTTCATTGACAACGGGATCACATCATTAGGAGAATGATGTGATGGACAAGACCCATTCCTAAGCATAGCACAAAGATCGTGTAGTTTGTTTTGCTAGAGCTTTTCCAATATCAAGTATCTCTTCCTTAGACCATGAGATCGTGTAACTCCCAGATACCGTAGGAGTGCTTTGGGTGTACCAAACGTCACAACATAACTGGGTGACTATAAAGGTGCATTACAGGTATCTCCGAAAGTATCTTTTGGGTTGACACGGATCGAGACTGGGATTTGTCACTCCGTATTACAGAGAGGTATCATTGGGCCCACTCGGTAGTGCATCATCATAATGAGCTCAAAGTGACCAAGTGTCTGGTCACGGGATCATGCATTACGGTACGAGTAAAGTGACTTGCCGGTAACGAGACTGAACAAGGTATTGGGATACCGACGATCGAGTCTCGCGCAAGTAACATACTGTCTGACAAAGGGAATAGTATACGGGGTTGCTTGAACCCTCGACATCATGGTTTATCCGATGAGATCATTGAGGAGTATGTGGGAGCCAACATGGGTATCCAGATCCCGCTGTTGGTTATTGACCGGAGAGCCGTCTCGGTCATGTCTACATGTCTCCCGAACCCGTAGGGTCTACACACTTAAGGTTCGGTGACGCTAGGGTTGTATGAATATGAGTATGCAGCAAACCGAATGTTGTTCGGAGTCTCGGATGAGATCCCAGACGTCACGAGGAGTTCCGGAATGGTTCGGAGGTAAAGAAAACTATATGGGAAGTGCTGTTTCGGCCATCGGGAAAGTTTCGGGGTCACCCGGTATTGTACAGGGACCACCGGAAGGGTCCCGGGGGTCCACCGGGTGGGGCCACCTATCCCGGAGGGCCCCGTGGGCTGAACTGGGAGGGGAACCAGCCCCTAGTGGGCTGGTGCACCCCCCCTTGGGCCCCCCCTGCGCCTAGGGTTGGAAACCCTAGGTGGGGGGGCGCACCACTTGCCTTGGGGGGCACTCCACCCCCCTTGGCCGCCCCCCCCCCCTTGGGAGATTGATCTCCCAGGACCGACGCCCCCCCCCGGGGGCCTATATAAAGGAGGGCAATGGGGAGGGCAGCCGCACCCAAGTCTTGGCGCCTCCCTCCCCCTGCTACACCTCGTCCTCCTCCCGCAGCAGCTTGGCGAAGCCCTGCCAGAGTTCTGCTGCATCCACCACCACGCCGTCGTGCTGCTGGATCATCATCAACCTCTCCTTCCCCCTTGCTGGATCAAGATGGAGGAGACGTCATGCTGACCGTACGTGTGTTGAACGCGGAGGTGCCGTCCGTTCGGCGCTAGGATCTCCGGTGATAGGATCACGACGAGAACGACTACCTCAACCCCGTTCTTTTGAACGCTTCCGCTCGCGATCTACAAAGTGGTATGTAGATGCATCTCTCCTTTCACTCGTTGCTTAGATGAACTCATAGATGGATCTTGGTGAAACCGTAGGAAAAATTTTATTTTCTGCAACGTTCCCCAACACAAACGCCTCATTAGCAGCATCACTCCAGACAAAATTATCTGTCTTCTTCATCATTTGATACAAAGGGATAGCCTTCTCTCCCAGGCGGCTTATAAACCGGCTCAAAGTTGCAATATGACCCGCCAACCGATGGACGTCATTGATACATGCCGACTTAGCCAAAGAAGTGATAGCCTTGATTTTCTCCGGGCTAGCTTCAATGCCTCTCTCAGAAACCAGGAAACCCAATAATTTGCTTGCTGGCATGCTGAAGACACACTTGACCAGGTTAAGCATCATTTTATAGACCCGGAGATTGTCAAAGGTCTCTTTCAAAGCATCTATCAAAGTCTCTTTCTTCCTGGATTTCACAACAATATCATCCACATAGGCGTGAAAATTGCGCCCAATCCGGTCATGGAGGTAATTCTGAACACACCGTTGGTAAGTCGCCTCGGCACTCTTGAGCCCAAAGGGCATAGACACATAGTAGAAGGCTCCAAAGGGAGTGATGAAAGTTGTCTTCTCCTGGTCCTTAACTGCCATTTTGATCTGATGATAACCAGAATAAGCATCCAAAAAGCTCAAACACTTACAACCCGCCGTAGCATCAATAATCTGTTCAATAAGAGGGAGAGCAAAAGGGTCAGCCGGACAGGCCTTATTAAGGTCTATATAATCCACGCACATACGCCAAGTGCCTTTTTCTTAAGCACCAGCACCAGGTTAGCTAACCACTCAGGATGAAAAACTTCAACGATGAATCCAACAGCTAAGAGCCGGGCCACTTCTTCACCAATTGTCTTGCGCCTCTCTTCATTAAAACGACGAAGGAATTGCTTGACCGGTTTAAACTTTGGATCCATATTAAGAGTGTGCTCAGCGAGTTCCCTCGGTACACCTGGCATGTCAGAAGGTTTCCATGCAAAGATGTCCCGGTTCTCATGGATGAACTCAATGAGCGTGCTTTCCTATTTCGGATCCATATTAGCACTGATGCTGAACTACTTGGACAAGTCGCCAGGAACAAAATCGACCAGCTTAGTGTCATCTGCCGACTTAAACTTCAACAGGGGGTCATTCTCTGTAGTTGGCTTCTTCAAAGGTGTCATATCCGCTGGGTCAACATTATCTTTATAAAACTTTAACTCCTCGGTGGCATAGGCCGACTCAGCATACGCAGCATCACCCTCTTCACAATCCAGAGTAATCTTCCTATCACCATCCACTGTGATGGTGCCCTTATGACCCGACATTTTAAGCTGCAAATAAACATAACAAGGTCGTGCCATAAATTTGGCATAAGCCGGCCGCCCGAACAAAGTGTGATACGGGCTCTTGATCTTGACCACCTCAAAGGTCGGTTTCTCAGCTCTAGAATCACGATCATCTCCAAAGGCCACCTCCAAGGTTATCTTGCCCACTAGATACGCGGACGTACCAGGCACCACCCCATGGAAAATAGTGGAAGACGTCTTAAGATCTTTGTCAGTCAAATTCATACGACGAAAAGTATCATAGTAGAGTATATTGATACTACTACGCCCATCCATGAGCACCTTTGTAAGCTTATATCCTCCTACCTGAGGAGCAACCACCAATGCCAACTGGCCTGGATTGTCAACCCAGGGCGGGTGATCCTCACGGCTCCATACAATAGGATGCTCAGACCACCTCAAATAATGAGGTATTGTCGGCTCAACTAAGTTCACCGCACGCTTATGGATTTTCTAATCTCGTTTGCATAGACTTGTGGTGATCACATCATATTGACCACTATTCAACTACTTTGGATTGCTTTGATAACCAGACTGCTGCTGCTGATTCCATTGGCCAGATTGTTGATTAAAACTGCCTTGATTGCCTTGGCCCTGAAAACCAGAGCTTGAACCGCCACCTCCAAACCCAGGTCCATGAGAGCCGGATCTTGAATCGCCATGCGATCATGATTATTCTGGAAAAAAAATAGAGTTTCTATACTCCCTCATGATGAAGCAATCCTTCCACAGATGACTAGCCGGCTTATCCTGGGTTTCGTGCTTCACTACAGGAATCAGCTACTTTGCCGTCTGCCACGGCGGACGGCAAAGGCATGAACGGCGGACGGCAAAGGCCTTTGCCGTCAGCCGCGGACGGCAAAAGGCTCCGGCAAAGTAGGCTACGGTAAACAGCTACTTTGCCGTCTACTTTCTGGCGGCTGACGGCAAAGGCCCTTTGCCGTCCGTGGTGGACGGCAAAGAGGGCGGACGGCAATAATTGCGCTGTTAGTCCATTAAGTGGCTAACGACAGGCCTTTGCCGTCCGCCGCTGATGGCAAAATTTCTAGTGTCTTTGTCGTCCGCCATATGATGTCATCTACACATCAGTACATGGCAGGTTCTTTGCCATCTGCCACTGATGGCAAAGTCTTTGCCGTCTGCCACTGTAGGCAAACTGACCAAATGGGTCAGCTCCCAGGAAGCATAGCTAGATGCCACATGTCTTCTTTGCCGTCCGCGGCAGACGGCAAAGAGCCCGTTGCCGTCGGTGGCAGACGGCAAAGAGCCTGCATATTGGCTCTTTTATCTGTTTTTTATTAAATCCAACAATTTTCATCACAAATATATATGACATATATAGATATATTTCAAAAGGCCATTACAGAGCAAACATATAAGATATCCAACACATAACTTCATCATCCAACCATATATATTACATGCATAGTTCCATCATACATAACAAGTTCAACATAGAGGCATCCAACCATATATATTACAACAGTTTCATCCAACGATACATGCATAGTTCAACGATACAAAAGAAACAGAGAAAGGGATAAGGAGCACTCCATCTATGCAAGCTTTCGTCAAGTGAATGAAATCTGCAAAATGAAAAATAAGAAAGTTAGAACAAGAAGAGTAGAACAAGAAGAAGACTAGAACAAGAAGAGTAGAACAAGAAGAAGACTAGAACAAGAAGAGAATTATGAGCTAACTTACGTGAAATGGATCATATATGAGATAACTAAGTTGAAATGGGTCGTTTATGAGCTAGCTAAGGTGAAATGGATCATTTATGAGCTAACTTAGTTGAAATGGGTCGTTTATGAGCTAACTAAGGTCAAATGGATCGTTTTTGAGGTAACTAAGGTGAAATGGATCGTTTTTTAGCTAACTTAGGTGAAATGGATCGTTTTTAGCTAACTTAGGTGAAATGGATCATTTATGAGCTAACTTAGTTGAAATGATCGTTTTTTAGCTAACTTAGGTGAAATGGATCATTTATGAGCTAATTTAGTTGAAATGGATCTTTTTGAGCTAACTTAGGTGAAATGGATCATTTAAGAGCTAATTTAGGTGAAATGGATCGTTTTTTAGCTAACTTGGTGAAATGGATCGTTTATGAGCTAAATTAGTTGAAATGGATCGTTTATGAGATAACCTAGGTAATATGGGTCATTTTGGAGTTAACCTAGGTGAAATGGGTCATTTTAAAGCTAACATAGGTAAAATGGATCATTTAGGAGCTACTCTAGGTAAAATGGGTCATTTTTGAGCTAACTTGGATGAACTGGATCATTTATAAGCTAACCTAGGTAAAATGGGTCATTTTAGAGCTAACTTAGGTAAAATGGATCGTCTATGAGCTAACTAAGCTAATTATGCAATTTTTGACATAAGTAAGCAAAGTACAGATCGTTTTAGAGCTAACTTAGGTAAAATGGATGGTTTTGGAGGTCAGTAAGCTTATTAAGTCATTTTGGAGGAGAAGAAGCTAAGTCTAGGTCATTATGGTAAGCATTGGAGGAAATAGAGCTAAGTCTAGGTCTTTATGCATGTGTTAAGCAAAACACTAGATAAACTTACCAAGATCCAGGAGGTGTAGGAGCGGGGTGGCTCGTGTCGGTAGCTGGAGAAGGATCGTGCGATGCTTGTCTGGAGTTACGCTGCACCAAAGATCATTTCCAATGTCTTGTTAGCATGATGACACTCAAATGTTAAGACTAGCAAGTAATGTCCATTCAAATAAAACTCACCGTGGTCCCAGGAGCAATCACTGGCATCGGCGGAGCGGTCTGACCTGTCTTCTCGCACACAGACTGCATATTTGGTTTTGACGACTCAGTCATACTAGTTAGTAATGAGACAAACACTACATGAATGTTTTGGCTAATCTGCAGAAGAAACTTACCACAAGGAGCTCGTACATGGCCCTTGCCTGCATGTCATTCCGTGCCCTCTCCTCCTCCATCATCTTTGTCGTCCTCTCCTCCAACTCCCGCTGCCTCTCTGCCGCCTCCGCCAGAAGTTTCTCCATTCTATCTCTATCACTCTGTATAGCAGCCTGCAACACCACTCACATGACCATTTGTAATCATTGATGGAAGCGCACACAATGTAATGGAGAAAGATAACTAAGTACGTATCACTAACCTTGATGGCGAGTTGCACTGGCCGTTCACGAGGCCTTATCTCAGGAGAGGAGCTCGACTGGCGCGCCTTGATCTCCGGGAGAGTGCTAGGACAACGGATAAGTCCATCTCCAATGGCTATGGAGCCATGGGACCTCCCGCCACCAGATATCATCAACAGCTCTGGATCAATGGGACCCTGGCTCGGGTTAAAGTCCTCCCCTTTCCTCGCCTTCCCCTCATCTCTATATCTCACGAGCTTGTTGTGGGAGGAGATGTTGGTGAAGTTGTTTGCATCATCGAGGTCAGACTAGGAGAAAGCCTTGACTTTCTTGAAAGAGGCAGTGTGGGCCATGGCATACAGGTCGTACACCTCTGGCACCTTATCCGCCTTATTGTAGCGTGCTTGAAAGAGAGAAACAATGAAAATTAGTAATTAAAGGGCTCAAGCTAGCATGATGAATGAATTGCATGAATCATGAAGCAAACCACATACCCAGTTGCGCCCGAACTGATATAAGTTGGAGCTTCCTTGATGGTGTGGCACACCTTCCATTTGGGCACGTTTGTCCTTGGCCTCGTTGTGGAGGGCTAGCCATTGTTTTGAGAACCACTCATCGACCAACACCTCCCAACAATCCATCCGATCCGCACACCATCTCGGAGGCGCCTAAGTTAGCAAATAGAAACTTGAGCGCTATGGCTAAGAATTACTAAATGAAGGAACTTAAGTAGAGAAGGCCTTAAGAATTACCTTCATGTACTGCTACTTACTCAGGAACTTATCGCGGCACGCCGGCTTGGTCTTCTTGATACCACGCAAGGCGTAGTAGTCTCGAACAGCCTGCACCCGAGCCTCGTGCCGTAAGTTCTGGAGTAGGCGCTTGCAGACGTTCTCGATAACATGTGCCGCGTCCTCCTCATATCCCTCCTCACACCTGTAGAATGTCTGCAATCAAATGAGACAATATTGATTAGTACAATTAATAACTAGCTAGTTGAAGATTTTTAAATGTGTAAAGGAGAAATTACCCAGAACTTTCTGATCACCATGTCTGCCCTCGTGTCACACACGATACCGTCGATAATCTCATCCGGCGGGGCCGGGGCAGCCACGTAGTGCTCCCAGCTCAATCCAAGCTCTGGAAGCCGACCCTCACCAGGCAATGTGACAAACCCCGGGAAGTTTTGCCGGTAAAGAACTCCAAGGACGGAGTTGGGCCGGCGGACACTATGATGGTGGTCCCAACCCCTGCATCATGACAAGGCCAACGCATTAGTTATTTGAAAAAACATGAATGCACAAGGTACAAAAATATTAAATGCACTTACGTACCTCTCCCCATCAGGGAAAATCAACCACCTCTGCTCGCGGGTCACTAGCACGGACGGGAGCCGTGTAGCACCACGCTGGTAGACGGTGCCCCCCTCCTCCTCAAGATCAGTCGGCTCCCCGCCATCATCAGCATGGCCACTCGGCTCCTCGGGCTGATCCGGCCAGGTACCCCATCCGGACGTGTGCTCCTCCGGGGTCACGTGGGCCGAACTCTCGTGGGCCGAAGGCCAGTCGACCCGAGGCTCGTGGGCCCAAGACCCGTGGACTGGAGGCTCGTGGACCGGAGTCCGTGTAGCCTCCTCCTCGGACGAGTCCACCCTAGCAGTCACGTGCTCGGGTGAAACAGCTGGGGGTGGCGGCGAGGAAGGCGCCGTAGCAGTCACCCTACCTCCTCTCCCACGACCACGTGCCCCACCTCCTCTCTTCCTACCTCGTCCCCTGCTGGGCACCGCGGTCGACGAAGAAGGGCCCGGCGGTGTGGCCATACTGTCCAGCAACGCTCGGCGGAGAGGTGCGTCTGGAATGGAAGACCTCAGACCACGCTCCCGACCAGCGCCCACCATCTTTCAACACCTGCCATGACAAACAATAAACAAAATTAGTACAACATAAAAAAAGACCGACATGAATAATAATATGTGTATCACTTAAGTGTATCATCATCAAGTACAACATAAAAAAATATAATACGTGACACTACTAATAATCTCGATCAGTATCATCAATAAATGCATAATACCTGACACTACTAATGTAATACCTGACACTACTAATAATCTTGATGGTGTCGGGGTGTTGTTTCGGGGTCGGGGTGTGGTGTCGGGGTCAGGGTGTCGGG
>NC_057804.1:76130714-76310231 GCF_018294505.1 Triticum aestivum
TCCGCTAGCGGACGGCAAAGAGGCCGTCTGTTAGGTTTTTTTTGCAGCTCGTCAGTGGGGCCCCTCCCTCTTTGCCGTCCGCTAGCCGACGGCAAAGAATCTTTGCCGTCCGCTAGCGGACGGCAAAGAACTGGCTGATGGCAAACTTGCTCTTTGCCATCAGCCAGTTCTTTGCCGTCCGCTTTTTGGAAGCTTATGGCAAAGAGCTTCTTTGTCGTCCGCTAGCGGACGGCAAAGAACTGGCAGATGGCAAAGTAGCTGATTCCAGTAGTGCTTCAGGCAAGGCTAATTCATCATGGCCTCAAGGTTGAACTTTGGCCCTCCAAACCGGGGCACTGGCATTTTCCCCTTACGACACTGGTTATTACTCTACGTGTTGGTGTTATCCACAAAGTCTAAACCACCGTCAGCCTTGCGTTTACCATTGCCACCTTGACTCGTCGTGTTATGATGTCCCTTTGCATTGCCACTCTTCTTCCATTTTATAGTTTTCTCCTCATCAGACTCAGGGTCTTTAGTGCTATCAGAGTCAGCATATTTAACGAGAGCCGCCATAAGCTCCCCCGTATCATTGCAGTTGCGCTTAAGCCACCCCAATTTCTGCTTAAGGGGAAGAAAACGGTAATTCTTCTCCAACATCAGGACTGCTGAACCGGCATTGATACTGTCCAATGAGTGTATAATAGCTGAGATCCGGTGCACCCAATTGGTTATTGACTCACCTTCACCTTGGACGCAAGAGTCCAAATCGAGAATTGACATAGGCTGCTTGCATGTGTCTTTAAAATTTTGGATTAAACACGCTTTCACCTCAGCCCATGATCTGATGGAGTTAGCGGGCAGTCCTTTTAACCAAGTGCGAGTCGGCCCATCCAACATCATGGTGAAATACTTAGCACATGCAGCATCACTAACATCCAGCATCTCCATAGCCATCTCATAGCTTTCAATCCAAGCCTCTGGGGGTTGATCTGCCGTGTAGTTAGGCACCTTATGGGGGCCCTTGAAATCCTTAGGCAAGCGCTCGTTGCGTAGAGCCGGTAGTAAACATGGCACGCCCAAGGTTCTAAAAGTCACCCCTATCTCCACAGATGCTAACGGATAAACCGGAGGTTGCTGTTGAACCGCCAACTGAGCCACTAGCTCAGCCTCACGTCGCGCCCTGCCCTGGTCCACCAAAGTCTGGGCATCATTACCAGCACGCGGCGGGTCAGGCCTACGAGGCTGATTGTGGTGTCGCTCACTGCTCGATATAGTCGGTTCATCAATGTGTTTGTTATAACTCCGGCTTGGACGCGGAGTCGAGTGGATCCGTTCACGATTGTATGAATAATCGGCTTGTTGAGCCACATCCGTCTGAAGAAGTTCTCCGGCTCGCCGTATTTCCATCACCGTTGGCGACTCATCCTGAAGTGGGAGAGCCGCCAATCGAGTAGCCGCAGCTATCATGTTATCCAGAGGATTAGAATAATGACCCGGGGGCATCGAAACATGCTGAGGAGGGGTGAAATTCAAACGTGGGGGGTCTACAGCATGTGGCTGAATCGGTGCTCCAGCTGTCGGCGCCTCAACGACCCGATCCACCATAGGCGGGTTACTGGTTCCTTCCCCAGGCATGTTGAAAAGGTTTCTCGCATTGTAAACCGGGGGTAAACGACTCACATGCCTTCTATTAAAGACAGTGTTTGATGCGTCCCGGTCCAAGCTCAAGCAAAAAAATTTGCTTGAAGCCATTCTGCCTCCGTCTCCAAGGCGGCTTGCTCCGTCGGCATCCGGGTGTTCTTAGCATTTGGATCCTCCTTTGTTTGAGCTATCTCATCACGTAACTTTGCAACGTCCACATTATGTTGTGTTTGGTTCACCGGGGTCACCTCCGCCGTCAAGAACATTGCCAGAGCCTCCAACAGATCAGATAAAACTTGAGCCGACGGGTGCATAGGGCCTCCTGCCCCAGCTGCAGTTATCATCGCTGAACCGGAGATCATTGATGCCGCAGTTGAAGAATTATGCCCTGGCTGTGTACCAGCCATGAAGATGGTAACCCGGTTTGGCGGCTCATAGGGGTCCGGAATACTGTCGCCATCGAAACAGCCCCCAAGCCCTCCATCCTAAACTTGATACATAGAGTTGGTCTCGCCGCTTGAGGACTCATCGCCTGAATAGATGCCTGTCTCACCACTGTACTTAGATCCTCCTTCAGATTTACTCCTTGAGTAAAGCCAACAAAGACGTGCTTCGGGGCAGCTTGAACCTTGGCGGGCCGCGCACGCTGAGCTGTCTCGACGATGTCGGTGCAGGTGCCGGCTCAGCCTCCGACTCACCAATCTTGCCGATGAAGACATGAATTCCGCCAAAGGGAACCTGGTACCCGTACTCGATTGAGCCGGCCTCGGGCCCCCAGCCCACAACATCGATGTAGAGTTTGTCGCAACGACTCTTAGTCATCCGGCCCACAGCGTATCCCTTGAGCCCTAAGCGGCCCTTCAAGAACTGAAACCACCGTGCCCTGGCCCCACGGTGGGCGCTAACTATCGTGGAATTGTCACAACAGATGCCCTAGCATGAGGACTTAGTTGTGGAGCCATCGCAACATAGTTAGCTTGAAGGGGTTAAACGGCACAAAGGACACAGGGAGTTTTACCCAGGTTCAACCCCTCTCAATGAGGTAAAGGCCTACTCCTACTTTAGGTTGTATTGCTTGGGTTTCGATTACCAGGGAGAGAATACGCTTGATCTAGTTCTCGACTTGTTGTTTTCTTGCCCTAACCTGCCGATGGGTCACCCTTTATATACACAGGTCGATGCTCGGCGGCTTACAGAGTCCCGGTCGGCTCATACACAAAGTGTCCGGCTCGATGACAAAACTAAACTTTCCTTAACATACAAGTTAAGCATATGGCGGTTTATGCCCGTGGGCCTCAAGTCACCTCCAGGTCTTGGGCCTTCAATAAGCTTGCTTCATGAACCGCCATCTTCAACATCTTCTTGGTCCTTCTCATTATGAACCGCCAGTGGTACGACCCGGCCCCTCCTGGGCGGGTCATACCCAATAGTTATATCCCCAACAGTGGGTGAACAAATTACTGTCAAGCAGTTGATAGAAAAGCGCAAAGTTATGACGATATCCAAGGCAATGATTATGAATATAGGCATCACGTCTGTGTCAAGTAGACCGAAACGATTCTGCATCTACTACTGTTACTCCACACATCGACCAACTCATGCCTGCATCTAAAGTATTAAGTTCATAAGAACAGAGCAACGCTTTAAGTAAGATGACATGATGTAGAGGGATAAACTCAAGCAATATGATGAAAACCCATTCTTTTTACCCTTGATGGCAATAATACAATACGTGCCTCGCTACCCCTACTTTGTCACTGGGTGAGGACACCGCAAGATTGAACCCAAAACTAAGCACCTCTCCCATTTCAAGAAGAACCAGTCTAGTTGGCTAAACCAAACCGATAATTCGAACAGAAATACAAAGATATTTAATCATGCATAAAAGAGTTCAAAAAAGACTCAAATAATATTTATAGATAATCTGATCATAAATCCACAATTCATCGGATCTCGACAAACACACTGCAAAACAATATTACATCGGATAGAACTCCAAGAACATCAAGGAGAACATTGTATTGAAGATCAAAAAGAGAGAAGAAGTCATCTAGCTTCTAGCTATGGACCCGTAGGTCTGTGGTAAACTACTCATGCTTCATTGGAAGGGCAATAATGTTAATGTAGAAGCCCTCCGTGATTGGATCCCCCTCTGGCAGGGTGCCGGAAAAGGCCCCAAGATGGGATCTCATGGGAACAGAGGCTTGCGGCGGCGGAAAAGTATTTTTGTGGATTCTTCGGTTGGTTTGGGAAAATTTGGGAATTTATAGGCCAAGAATTAGGGTTGGAGGACTCCATGGGACCCACAAGCCAGCACCCCCCCTCTAGGGCACGCCCTGAGGGCTTGTGGAGCGCTCGGTACTCTTCTGGCCCCCTCTCCAAGCTCCGTGGATGTCTTTGGTGCAAGAAAAATCATAGCAAAAGTTTTATTTTGTTTGGACTCCGTTTGATATTCCTTTTCTGTAGAACTCAAAAACAAGGAAAAACAGAAACTGGCACTGGGCTCTAGGTTAATAGGTTAGTCCCAAAAATGATATAAAATAGCATATTAATGCATATAAAACATCCAAAATAGATAATATAAGAGCATGGAACAATAAAAATTTATAGATACATTGGATACGTATCACTCCCCCGAGCGGTAGTACCGCTCTGACAGAACTACCGCCCTTGTTTTTCTATCTCGTTGGGTTGCTTTGACCATGCTAAGTGGTAGTACCGCTCCCCCAAGCACTAGTACCGTTTGACCATGACCATTGGGCATAACGGTTGGATTCGTGGGGGGCATTTAAGGGGGTCTTCTTCCCCAATGGTTCTTATCCTTTGAGATCGTGTTTTCCCCCTATTGTTGACCCTCTTTGAGCTTTCTATCACTCAATCCCTCCAATGATTCTTGCTCCTTTTTGAGGAAAAAGATAGAGGAGATCTAGATCTACATTTCCACCAATCACTTTCTCCTCTATGTGAGGGAACCTCTTGGATCTAGATCTTGGAGTTCTTTGTGTTCTCCTTGTTCTTCCTCTCATATTCCTCCATAGCTTTTATTGTTGTGGTGGGATTTGAGAGTGAGGGACTTGGACACTCTGTGTGCCCTTGCCATTGCATTTGGTGCATCGGTTTGAGTTCTTCACGGTGGTACGTGGAAGTGAAAGTTGAGTAGCTTATTACTCTTAGGTGTTTGGTCACCCTAGAGCTTGTTCCTCTTGGGTGCTTTGGTGCCCTAGACGGTCGGTGTTGTCAAAGCTCAATCATTGTGGTGTAAAGCTTCGGACAAGCTTCGGGAAACTCCAATTAAGTTGTGGAGAGTGCCCCGAGAAATTTGTATGGGTTCGGTGACCACCCCCAGGGGTTCCCATTTGTATGGGATTGGTGACCGCACTCAAGGATCCCTTAGTGGAATCACAACATCTTGCATTGTGCGAGGGCGTGAGGAGATTATGGTGGCCCTAGTGGCATTTTGGGAAGCATTGTGCCTCCGCACCGCTCCAAACGGAGATTAGCATCCGCAAGAATGTGAACTTCGGGATACATCATTGTCTCCGCGTGCCTCGGTTATCTCTTACTTGAGCCCTTTACTTATGCACTTTACTTTGTGATAGCCATAGTGTTTCATGTTATATATCTTGCTATCACTTAGTTATTTATCTTTCTTAGCATAATTTGTTGGTGCACATAGGTGAGCCTAATTGATTTAGGTTTGTGCTTAACAAATTAAACGCTAGTTTTATTCCGCTTTTGTTCAAGGCTAAACCGTAATTATTTTAAAGCACCTATTCACCCCCCTCTAGGCGACATCCATGATCTTTAAACCTTAGGCTCCATAGTAGTAGCTAGATCTCTCTCTCTCTCTCTCTCTCTCTCTCTCTCTCTCTCTCTCTCTCTCGGATCTTCAATATCATGTTCCCGTGAGCTAGGATCAATTTGATGTAATCGGTGGTTGTATGTTGGGATAGGATGAATTGTCACTTTATGATCAAATTGTTCATTGAAATCAATTGAAATTCTTTGAGGTATTCTTGCTGTATAATTAAATAACTTTGCATGATCTATGTTCTATCTTTCTTTTTTGGCCAAGTTCAATGGGTTTTTCTTCAGAGAGAGTGGTGCTTTGTAGTGGTTCAATCTTATGGTGCTCTAAGCTAGTGACAGTAAGGTCCAAAACATGTACTGTATTGTTGCCACTAAGCATAAAACAACGGTGTTTTGTCAGATTGAGTAATGTTTTCATGTCAACATTGTGTCATCTTGCTTATTGTGATACTCTGTTTCTTGCAAACTTAATCCTTGAGATGCATGTTGGATAGCGGTTTTGGGTGGAGTATTAGTAGCAGATGCAGTTGGATAAACAATCGATTTATCATGGACGTAATGCCTATATGAGATCATACCATGAATGATCATAGTCATAAATACAAATATTGCAATTTAATCAGTGCCTAACTATAATTTGCTTACCATGTCATTTGCATGTTCTCGAGAGATGCAACTAGTGAACTTATGCCCCCTCGGTCTATTATCCATTACTAAATTCTTCTATACAATTGGTTTGTTTTGTTGCGCTACTTTGCTACTATCTATCTCTATCACTGCGTTCATTCTTGTAACTAGCCAGACAAGGGGTTTGACAACTCTTTTAGCGTGTTGGGTACGAGTGTGTGTTATGTGCGCAGGTGATCTTACCTTGTTAGAGCTTGGGAGACTCCTAGTGGATTGATAACATTGGTTCAACTGAGATAAATATTCGCTACCGTTCTGCTTCATCCTTACACTTGGGGGAGTCCAACAACTCTTGCGGGAGCAAGCAGGCGGTAGCTAGAATGAGAGTGGGAAGAGTCTGACTGGGCTAGGATTTGGGGGTGATTATGCTAGGATTTATAGTCGGAGCAGAGCCAACTAGCCGACGTATAGCCACCGCAACATGAATGGGAGAGAAGCTTATACCTCATTTTTTATTTCAAAGCTAACAGGGGCTAGAGGGGTATGTTTTTGAAAATAGTAAGCTATTTTTTTGGAATACTAAAGAGAAGGGTTAGGTGGGTGTTAATTCTCCAAAGCTAAAATATTTAGAGGATTGAAGGGAAATGAGTGATGGGCTAGAGATGCTTCTAGCTTCGATAATGTTTCCTTCTTTTTCATGTTTCTTCTTCCACCTAGGCAGCTTCTGTCTTACATAACTTTGTTGTTTGCTATCGGAATCCTTTGTCTATGTATCGTTAGTGTTGGTTGTGCATCCTAATTGTGTAAAGGCCGGGTGTGTGCCCATCACGTTTCTATGTGTTTGATACTCCGTTATGAATCAATAAAAAAACACCATTTGTCGGGAAAAGAACTGTTACGTTTTGCCTACTAGCTCCCACACCCCTGGTCATGCACACATAATTGATGCAACTCTAAGCAACTCATCCCCCTTTGCTGTGCTGTTACAGCGCACCCATAATTGATACCACCACCATATTACAGTCACCAACGAAGCACAACTAGACCCTCCTCCGCTCGCTCTCTCTCCCTTTCAGCTTTCCGGCTTAAAGTAGTGAACATAGTTTAGCCAGGGAGGCCCCGGACATGACACCACTAGCAGGTCGCAAGTTGCAACACCTGTTGTTTTCGTGGCAACTTTTGAATTCCCGGGACAAAACCAGCCGGCCAGCACCGCGGCGTGGGGGGTCAGCTCAGGTCAGGGCGGCCGCGCGGGCGTGCAGGGAAGCAAAACAAAACGTTGCGTGGGGGATCAGGGCGGTGATCGATCTATCAATGGTGGAATATCGGTTGGTGCCGGACTGGAACAGGGGGACTCATTTGGACCGCCTTTCCCCAACACCTGCATTCTCCATGTTGGCCATTTCTCCCCCGCGCATTATGCAATGTCGGATTCTTAAATTCCTCGGGTCCAACTTCGTCAAAAGCTGGCCACAAGACTCGCCTCAAACTTGCACTTGTCAAGATGCTTACAAATAAGTTGGGAATCTATGTGATCAAAATGTATGTGCCCATAACCATCGAACATTACGTACTACGGTACCGGTACTATGCAGAACATAATCCCACGTGTATATACCAGTCATATTTATATTTCAAACACACGCTTAAGGCTAAAGCAGGTGTGTCCAGAAAATAATAATTTATACAGAAATATTTATATAGCCGTCAAATTTATATTTGAAACACACGTGTATACAGAAAATAATCCCAGGCCTATCCAGTCCTTACAGTTGGTTTACTAAACCAAAATAAACTCCATATCTACAAATCATTTTTTTTCCTTTTCAAATGGGTATATACTACTTCCTCCGATGAGACAGTTTTGAACTTATTATGGACCGGAGGAATCCTTAAGGCTCGCATGACGAGACGGCTAAGCAATCAAATCCACACAATCTATGTAAACTAATCACCGCGTGGTTAGGAAGGAAGACTTAAACCCTGGCAGTTTAGCCACGATGGGTACACGCCGTAGGACTACCATCGATGATGCGTCGTGCAGACAAGGCTGGCTCCACTACATTAAGACAGGGAGAATGATTATATTACTTATCTATGCTCGACAAGATCAGTATCTGAACAACTGTTTGGTGTGTAAGCAAAGTTGTGACTTAGCTTTTCGGGTTGAAAATTCCATCATAATTTGTCGTCCTATTTTATTGCGGGAGTCTTTGCCACTTTAGTTGCAGAATGGCATTGTTAGCTAATTGTGTTTCCGACAAAATAAAAGATAATTATGTCGACACGATCGTTGAATTGTATCTCCATCCACGAAAGCCATGCATGAAGAAAAAAAACCGAAAAAGCAATGTTTGTCGATGAGGTGTCTTTTGCAAGATAGTTGTGTTACTTTTCATTAAGAGAAGTAAAAAATGCTTAAGATGATGACAAGTGACTTCGCACAAAAGAGAAAAGAAAAATCACAACCAGTATAGGAGAATAGAGAATAGAACGATATGTATGGCTACAAAGGCGAGGAGGAGACAAAGCTCACTTCAGTGATCTCATCAAAATCAACCAAAACAGAATAGATCTTCGGTTTTCATCTTCATCGAACCAAGTAAGACAGAGGGCCTTGATCGTTGGGTACATCAATGCCACCTGATAACACCCTTCAAAGAGGGGGAATGGGTGTCATATGGGAACAAATTGATCTACCAACAAAGGATCATGGACTTACCAAAACACTAGCCCATCATGCAACTCGGTCAAATTGGATCATATTGGGCATGCACTTGATGGGCACAACCAGCCATCGGTCCCTCCAACAGGTGCCAAGTCCAAGGACAACACTAGAAGGGGGTGTATGTTGCATACGTGCCATCAACGTTTGATCCCAGAGAGGAGTTCACATTTTCCACTGAGTTGCATGAGGGTGGAGAGCACATTGCCTCGGTTACCCGTTCAAGATGGGAGTGGTGCCTGCTAGTGTCGGTATCATCTATATTGGGAATTGATCTGATGTAAAGCGTCCACTTGGAACTATGTCACAAACCATCCTCTCGAGCCTCTCAGTAGAGAACGGCTACACCACGACCATTGTGTGCTCATCACTACCGTTCCCACACACTCGAGGATTTCCGCACCTGCATATTTGAGTGTTAGGGTCTAGAATTGTCATGTCGGGCCATCTCGTAGACCGATACACACCCAACCTCTCTCATCGCACTGCCAAGGAAATCTACCACAATAACTGCCATTCAAGTCGGGCACCACGTCAAATCTCTAGTTAGCGAGTACCCATTGTCAAGCACACGAGATTGCATCTACGAGCCTGACATCTCTACAAATCCCAGCATGTCAGGCCACCTCATAGCTCGATGCACACTGGGACTATCGCCCCGGCTCCCTCTGTCATCCCTAAACGAACCAAAAGGGCCAGGTCTGCCTCCACGTCCGAAAGTAGCAGTTGGCATACTGTGATTGTCCGAGAGCTTTGTCATCAACATCATCCAGTAGCAGCAATAAAAGTGACGGGTGAGGAGAACGATGTTGGTGGCGGCTAGGGTTTCTCTCATGCCCCCCCCCCCCACACACACACACATGAAAATGACACATGTGACTTTGCTTTGTTGATGAGGTTCATCCTTGCCAGGTACACCCCTTCCTTGAAGGGGCATGAACGAAAGCATGCTCACCTCATCATGTAACTATGGTCCTAGATCATTGTTTAATTCTATTCCTTGAATTGCATTATGCGGTACCCCCTTTTATGGGAGTAAACAAATTCAGGAAAGAGAATTTCATTTAATCTCCATATCAAGTTGATTCGATCATACCAAGATGATATAGAAGACGTTGACCTTCGCATAGCATGATGCACACAATCAAAGCCGACAACATTTAAAAAATAAAATAAAATAAAAGGGCCTAGGATGCATGAAGTCCTATCTAAAGACTATACTGCCATACATGATGGGAGAAACCCTCCCTGGCCGTAACCTTCAACCGGATGGACACCTCCATAAAAATGACCTTGTCCTCCGGTCTATGCAAGATATCCAACATATGGAGCCAATGTGCACATCATGAATAACCTGCACATCATATGAAATAGTCTTTTATTATTAAACACATCATTTTTTGGATAACTACAAATCCCAATATAAAGTCGCCAATCCTGCGAGGATGTGCTGAACTCGAACATAACTTACCCTATTTTATGGGCACCATTATTTGTTGCCAAGTTTCACCATTACTTGATCATATCCCAGTTTTTTTGATAAAAGGGTGAATTTTATTAACTCAAAATGAAGCATCAACAGGCGCACCACTTTCAATCCACGCCACTGGTGTTTTTTTCGAAACATCAGTGGTGTGGCTGTGTTTACACACGCCACAAGTTTGTGGACCAAGTGTCCTGATCAAGCATAAGTTGGTGGTGGCGTGTGAGATATATGACACGCCACTAGTGCTGTCACTAGTGTTGGTGTGGCATCTACTTAACACGCCACCAGTAATTTCATCTTCTCGGCACGCCACTGGTATGGTGTGCCAATAATTGTGTTGGTGGTTTGTCTTTTGTTCTTCGTATAACTTCAATTCTTTCTCCCTTTCTCTTATTCTCTATTTTCACTTCTCCCTAGCTAACTCCTCTCATAGTTTTTGTCCTCTCTTACCTATGTGGCCAGTAATGGATCGCCGAACTTGAACCGGCATGAGCCTCATGCATGAGCCCATGTCGGCCGAGAGCGCCGAAAGATTGGGCCTCCATTGCCTTGGTAGAGCTACCATCAGTTCCAGTTGGCTCGGCGATGAGCTTCCCACCGTGGCCTATACAGCCGACAGTGTCCGGCGAATCATCCCACTGTAGCAGCGCGTCCGTCCAATCTGGAGCAAATCATACACCACCAGCGACGAAGCCCCTCGGAATCCAGCGAGGCCACCCATGCTCCTTTGCGCCTGCCAATGCCCTCTTGATAGGAGAACTTCCTACAAACCATGGGATCTAAAATGAGAGTTCTTCATCTGCCCTGGTTAAGGAAAGGTATAACAGAAAATCCTTCTCTATATCAACAATTTGGCATGCATACAAATCTCTAGTTGCTCACATCATTGTGCATACACATATGCAGAAAGAAGTCTCTTGCCACACATGGATATGAGTCAATATTGTGAAGAAATACGTAAGCGAGTTGCTCGATTACTACGACGGACCACTATGACAACAGGTAGATGGGATGCAACTCTAGAATGATGAGATGCAATCCCAAATCAACGAGATGTGAGAATAAATAAGGAAATTCAAGAAGCTTTGATATGCACTCCTAGTTGGTGTTATGATTGGGCTCGTATTCCCAGCTAGATCGGTAGCAGTATTTTTTCTTGTGGGAGTCACTGAAGTGATAATGTTCTTAGTTTTGGCAATTAGCTAGATCAAGTAACAATTAGTATTTAGCCTTCAAGTATTATGTTTTTAGTAATATGTATCCGAAATAGTAGCAAAATTAATTTCTCATGCTATAGAATAAAAGTGTCATACTATAGAAGAGAAAAATTTCACGCGTTTCAGAAATTTTCAATACGATTAAGGTCCTTCTCAACACCCTCTTTGCAATGGTATCAGGGAGAATTTACATGCTATATGGCAATGTTATTAACTTAAGAAATACCATGTTATCATGCGTGCAAGTATTGACGTGCTACAACATAGAAGAACTGCCATGATGGAAGAACACGATTGCCATGCTATAACCAAAAAAATGTTACCCTGCAGCAAAAGAAACTTGACATGGAATGCCCATGGTTTGTCATGCTATAGGGAGAGTTGTCATGTCGCGGCATGGAAATTGCCACATATGCTTTCAGAAATTTGCCATGTTGCATCAGAAGAAACTGTCATGTAACACACAGAAAAAGAACTGGAATACACACAAGCATGTGTATCGTGTATTAAAGAGAGAAAAGGCTTAGAAAACTAAGTTATAGTCACATTAGATTACATACATGTGCATGTTGTACACATAGAAATCGTCATGCTTATATAAAAATAATGTCACCATTCAAAATATAAAAAGAGTGTCACCATTCAAAAGTAGCATCGTTCCCTCAGGGGGATGGTTGGAGAAACATTTGCTGGTTCTTTTGGATATGATGGTGGAGAGAACAGGTGGCCACAAAAATTCATGGTAAAAGAACAGGTGGCCATAAAAATTGCCTGTTCGCATGTGATACGTCTCCAACGTATTTATAATTTTTGATTGTCCCATGCTATTATATTATCTGTTTTGGATGTTTTATATGAATTAATATGCTATTTTATATGATTTTTGGGACTAACCTATTAACCTAGAGCCCAGTGTCAGTTCATGTTTTTTCCTTATTTTGGAGTTTCACAGAAAAGGAATACCAAACGGAGTCCAAACGGAATAAAACTTTCGCAATGATTTTCTTGGACCAGAAGACACCCAGGAGACTTGGAGTGCAAGTCAGAAGAGCCACGAGGCGTCTAAAAGGGTGGAGGGCGCGCGCCCCGACCTTGTGGGCCTCTCGGTGACCCCCTAACCTAGATCTTCCTCCTATATATTCTCAAATATCCCAAAAACTTTCACGGAAGCCACAAAACCACTTTTACACCGCCGCAACTTTCTGTACCCGTGAGATCCCATCTAGGGGCCTTTTCCGGCGTCCTGCCGGAGGGCGATTCGATCACAGAGGGCTTCTACATCAACGCCATTGCCTCTCCGATGAAGCGTGAGTAGTTTACCACAGACCTATGGGTCCATAGCTAGTAGCTAGATGGCTTCTTCTCTCTCTTTGATTCTCAGTACGAAGTTCACCTCGATGTTCTTGGAGATCTATTCGATGTATACTCTTTTGCGGTGAGTTTGATGAGATCCGATGAATTGTGGATTTATGATCAGCTTATCTATGAATATTATTTGAATCTTCTCTGAGTTCTTATATGCTTGATTTGATATCGTTGCAAGTCTCTTCGAACTATCGATTTGGTTTGGCCAACTAGATTGGTTTTTCTTTCAATGGGAGAAGTGCTTAGCTTTGGGTTCAATCTTGCGGTGCTCGATCCTAGTGACAGAAGGGGAACCGACATGTATTGTATTGTTGCCATCAAGGATAAAAAGATGGGGATTTCATCATATTGCTTGAGTTTATCCCGCTACATCATGTCATCTTTCTTAATGTGTTACTCTGTTCTTATGAACTTAATACTCTAGATGCAGGCAGGAGTCAATCAATGTGTGGAGTAATAGTAGTAGATGCAGGCAAGAGTCGGTCTACTTGATACGGATGTGATGCCTATATTCATGATCAGTACATTAGATATCGTCATAACTTTGTGCGTTTTTATCAATTGCTCGCAGTAATTTGTTCACCCACCGTAATTATTTCTATCTTGAGAGAAGCCTCTGGTGAAACCTATGGCCCCGGGGTCTATTTTCCATCATATAAGTTTCTGATCTACACTTTCAGTTTCCTATTTACTTTCTTTGCAATCTTTTACTTTACGTTCCTGATGTCGCTTGAAGCTACGTCAGTTTTTCCCCAAAGAGGAAGGGATGATGCAGCACAGCGATGGTAGGTATTTTCCTCAGATATGAAACCAAGGTTATCGAACCAGTAGGAGAACCAAGCAACACAATGTAAACAGCCCCTACACACAAATAACAACACCTCGCAACCCGACTTGTTAAAGAGGTTGTCAATCCCTTCCGGGGTACGGCGCCTCAAGATAGGCAAAGGACATGAGATAAATTTGTAGATGGGATAAATAGATCGCGAAACAAATAAATTGCATCAAGGTATTTTTGTTTTTTTTTAGTTTAATAGATCTGGAAATAAACGCGAGGAAAAAGTAGATCGCAAGGCAAATATATGAGAAAGAAGACTCGGGGGCCGTAGGTTTCACTACTGGCTTCTCTCGAGAAAAATAGCAAACGGTGGGTGAACAAATTATTGTTGGGCAATTGATAGAACTTCAAATAATCATGACGATATCCAGGCAATGATCATTACATAGGCATCACGTCCAAGATTAGTAGACCGACTCCTGCCTGCATCTACTACTATTACTCCACACATCGACCGCTATCCAGCATGCATCTAGTGTATTGAGTTCATGGAACAATGGAGTAATGCAATAAGAACGATGAGATGATGTACACAAGATCCCTTTATCTATTGCGGCAGATATGGATCCCGACTTTTTATCCTTAGTAACAACGATACATACGTGTTGGTTCCCTTTCTATCACTGGGGATCAAGCACCGTAAGGTCGAACCCACTACCGGGCACCTCTTCCCATTGCAAGATAAATAGATCAAGTTGGCCAAACAAAACCCAAATATCGGAGAAGAAATACGAGGCTATAATAGATCACGCATATAAGAGATCAAAGAACTCAAATAACTTTCATGGATATAAAAATATATAATTGATCATAAACTCGAAGTTCATCGATCCCAACAAACACACTGCAAAAAGGACTTACATTATATGGATCTCCAAGAGATCATTGTATTGATAATCAAGAGAGAGAGAGAGAGGAAGCCATCTAGCTACTAACTACGGATCCGAAGGTCTACAAAGAACTACTCACGCATCATCGGAGAGGCACCAATGGAAGTGGTGAATCCCTCTGTGATGGTGTCTAGATTGGATCTCGGTGTTCTGGACTCTGCGGCGGCTGGATGAAAATTTTGTCGACTCCCCTAGGGTTTCTGGAATATTAGGGTATTTATAGAGCAAAGAGTCGGTCGAGGGGGCGCCCAAGGTGGGCACAACCCACCTGGGCGCGCCTGGGCCTCCTGGCGCACCCAGCTGGGTTGTCCCCTCCTCAAGACTCCCCCAGGTGCGACCAGGGCCCATTGTGTTCCTTCTGGTCCATAAAAAATCATCGTAAATTGGCGTGGTATTTGGACCCCTTCTGATATTGATTTCCTGCGATGTAAAAACCATGCAGAAAACAGCAACTGACACTTGGCACTATGTCAATAGGTTAGTATCAAAAAATGATATAAAATGACTATATAATGATTATAAAACATCCAAGATTGATAATAAAACAACATAGAATAGTCAAAAATTATAGATACGTTGGAGACCTATCAGTTCCATAAACCAAAAATACCAAAAAATATTACTTTACCGTTTATCCATCTATATCAGATCTCATGTTGCAAATAATCATGAAGGGATTGACAACCCCTTTATCGCGTTGGGTGCAAGTTGGTGTTTGTTTGTGCAGGTATTCGGTGGCTTGCGCGTTGTCTCCTACTGGATTGATACCTTTGATCTCAAAAGTTGAGGGAAATACTTACTCTACTTTGCTGCATCACCCTTTTCTCTTCAAAGAAAAAACCAACGCAAGGTCAAGAGGCAGCAGGAAGAATTTCTGGCGCCGTTGCCGGGAAGATTTACGCCAAGTCAAGTCAAGATTTGATCTCCCATCAACTTGCCAATTTCTGGCACCGTTGCCGGGGAGATCTACGCCAAGCCAAGACATACCAAGTACCCATCATAAACTCTCATCCCTCGCATTACATTATTCGGCATTCGCCTCTCGTTTTCCTCTCCCCCACTTCTAAAATGATTTTTAAAATGATTCGCCTTTTCTTCGCCCCTCTTTCATTCGTCTTCCTCGCTTGCTCGTTAGCCAGTTGCCACCATGTCTGAAGTTGGGGAGGTTATTGTTGAAAAGGATAGTAGTAACGATGGGGGAAAACCTTGATGCTTTTGCTAATTCTAATACTCATGAAGAATCTACTATCTTGGACGCAAAAAAACGCATTGGTAGTGGAAATATTATTGGGAAAGGGGTTATTCAAGATTTCTTTACTTGTGTCGGTGCACTCCCCACCTTGGGTGGATCTATTCTCCATAAGACTAGTAGCCTTGCGGATGCTATATCTTTGCTTATAGTTGAGCTTGAAATACAATTCGTTCATATGCATCCTTCCATACAAAGGATCTTTTTAGAGTTTTCAAATATTGAGCATTCTTCTGTTAAGCGTGCCTCCACTATATTTCTAGCTCATGAGTTTAGATTTATTATGAAAGAAGCTAGTGAAATTTTTGCGCATTATAAAGTAGCTGGTGGTCGTCCTCCCATAGAGGGAATTCTTTTTAATCAAGAGGACATAATGCGTTTATGATCCCTAGATCATGTTGCTTATAATGAAAATTTAAGAAAGAGAGTCCCTACCGATGTTTTAGTTGATAAGATTTCTGAGCTTAATGACAATTTTGCTATACAAAGCAACGTATTGGGTTTCTCTCTTGGACACAAACTCATGACTTTTTGCCAAAAGAATGCTTATAATGATGAGTTGGTCAGGCAATATGAAGGGCCAAAGGAGGAACCAATTCCCCCCAAAATCGATCTTGGGGATTCTTATCCTATTAAATTTAGCACTTTTGATTACTTTTGCTTACCACAAAGAAAACTTGTTGTTGAACCTAGGAAGTATGAGATGAGTTTTCGAGATCTACCTTATCATTATTATGATTACACTTAGATCTATCGTGTTTTATGCCTAGCTAAGGGCGTTAAACGATAGCGCTTGTTGGGAGGCAACCCAATTTTATTTTTGTTTTTACTTTTTAGGTTCTGTTTTGCAATAAACATTTCATCTAGACTCTGGTTAGATGTGGTTTTGTGTTTTAATTAGTGTTTGTGCCAAGTAAGACCTTTGGGATAGCTTACAGTAATAGTTGATTTGATCTTGCTGAAAAAACAAAAAAAATTGCACTCAGTCCCAGAATTGTTTAAAATCACAGAAGCGTGATAAAATCCTGATTTTTTTAAAGTAGATTGATATACAAATTCCAAGCACGTCCTAATTTTTCAGGATTTTAGGAGTTAAAGAAGTATGTGAACTATTCAGATTACTACAGGTTGTTCTGTTTTTGACAGATTCTGTTTTTCACGTGTTGTTTGCTTATTTTGATGCATCTATGGCTAGTATCGGGGGGTATGAACCATGGAAAAGTTGGAATACAATAGATATTACACCAATATAAATAAATAATGAGTTCACAACAGTACCAAAAGTGGGGATTTATTTTCTTATACTAATGGAGCTTACGAGATTTTCTGTTGAGTTTTGTTTTGTGAAGTTTTCAAGTTCTGGGTAAGGATTTGATGGACTATGGAATAAGGAGTGGTAAGAGCCTAAGCTTGGGGATGCCCAAGGCACCCCAAGGTAATATTCAAGAACAACCAAGAGCCTCAGCTTGGGGATGCCCCGGGAGGCATCCCCTCTTTCGTCTTCATCTATCGATAACTTTATTTGAGGCTATATTTTTATTCACCACATGATATGTGCTTGGAGCGTCTTGTATGATTTGAGTCTTTGCTTTTTAGTTTGCCACAATATTCCTTGCTATACACACCTTTTGGGAGAGACATGCATGAATCGTGATTTATTAGAATACTCTATGTGCTTCACTTATATCTTTTGAGCTAGGCAAATTTGCTCTAGTGCTTCACTTATATATTTTTAGAACACAACGGTGGTTTTATTTTGTAGAAATTAATGAATTCTCGCACTTCACTTATATTATTTTGAGAGTCTATAAACAGCATGGTAATTTGCTTTGGTTATAAAATTAGTCCTAATATGATAGGCACCCAAGAGGGATGTAATAAAAACTTTCATATAAAGTGCATTGAATACTATGAGAAGTTTGATTCCTTACGATTGTTTTGAGATATGAAGATGATGATATTAGAGTCATGCTAGTGAGTAGTTGTGAATTTTAGAAATACTTGTGTTAAAGTTTGTGATTCCCGTAGCATGCACGTATGGTGAACTGTTATGTGATGAAGTCAGAGCATGATTTATTTATTGATTGTCTTCCTTATGAGTGGCGGTCGGGGACGAGCGATAGTCTTTTCCTACCAATCTATCCCCCTAGGAGCATGCGTGTAGTACTTTGTTTTGATGACTAATAGATTTTTGCAATAAGTATGTGAGTTCTTTATGACTAATGTTGAGTCCATGGATTGTACGCACTCTCACCTTTCCGCCATTGCTAGCCTCTCTTGTACCGTGCAACTTTCGCCGGTACCATAAACCCACCACATATCCTTCCTCAAAACAGCCACCATACCTACCTATTATGGCATTTCCATAGCCATTCCGAGATATATTGCCATGCAACTTTCCACCGTTCCGTTTATTAATTATGACATGCATCATCATTGTCATATTGCTTTGCATGATCATGTAGTTGACATCGTATTTGTGGCAAAGCCACCGTTCATCATTTTTTATACATGTCACTCTTGATTCATTGCACATCCCGGTACACCGCCAGAGGCATTCACATAGAGTCATATTTTGTTCTAAGTATTGTCGTGGTTCTAAGTCTGACAGTAGTGTAGGGGGGTACTAAGGAGAGGCAAGATCCTAGCTATGGAGTAGTTGTGCACACAAGTGTTTTACGAGTTCAGGCCCTTCTCGGAAGAAGTAACAGCCCTACGTCTCGGAGCCCGGAGGCGGTCGACTGGATTATATGTGTGAGAGTGACAGGGGTGCGAACCCTTCTGCCAGTGGAGGGGGGGTGGCTTATATAGAGGATGCCAAGACCCCAGCCAGCCCACGTAGCGGAGGGTTAAAGTACATTAAGGTCTGGCATTACTGATAACGCCTTACATAAAGCGTCATCATGACCATAAAGACTACTTAATTACAGACCGTTTGGATACAGAGTAGATCTTGAACTCCTGGTGATCGAGTGAGTCTTCATGGTCGAGTGTCTTCATGTTCGTCGAGTGTCTTCCAGTCTGTCGAGTGGAATCTCCCTTGGTCAACTAGAAGACGGTTTCTTCTGTAGATGTCCTTGGGGAGGGTACCCGGGACAGGTTCATGACCCTACCCTAGGTACAGGACTTCATCATTATCCCCCGAATGGATCGAGGTTTGAGTGAGGAAGGAGTTGAGAATTCTTCCGACTCCTCTTTCTATGCTATGAGTACGTCTTGTTCTGGATCAACTGACCATAGGTGACGGTATCAACTTCTTTTTCAATCGCCTTGATCCATTATGGATATAGGTCGAGTCATCTTTCTACACTTGGAGACCTCCGAGCGACGGATCGCAGGGGATCTTCCGTCTGACAAGTTTCTCTGCGGTTAGCGGATTTAGTGGGATCCAAATTTCGGGAAGCGTGCGAAGCGGAGAAGGTCGCGGTACTCGGATGGGATAAGACAGAGACGCCTCGATCCCCGTGCCACCTTTTTCGCCACGTATCCCTCGTGCGACTGTTTCGAGATTTGACACGATTGCCCGGGTCCACCAGTCAGCCACTCGGAAGCGACTCCATATAAGAAACCGGGCGGAGGTGTTTAAACAGTGCGCCCTCATTTCCCCCTCTCCTGTCTTCAGATTCATCCGCTGCCCTTGCTATCTATTCAGTGCCGTTGCTCCGTACCAGCCTCGTCGGTGACAATGGTGAAGGAGAAGACAGCGGCTTTGGAGCGGGCAAAGAAGGCGACGGTGCAGGCGAAGGGGAGAGTGACCAGTCGGGGTGGATCCTCGTCGCGGTCCCGCCTGCCACAAGGTTGGATCCAAGGGGATTGGATCCGCTCGACCATCACCCAGAAGGATCTGGAGGACCTGGCCAACGAGGGGCTGATCGAGCACGGAGCAGCGAGGCTTTCGGGGACGGAGTGGCAGCCGCAGCCTCAGGAGGGTGAGTGTGTCCTCCTAGCGACTCATGTCGATCATGGATTTTCTTTGCCACCGCATCTTTTCTTTAGGGGGTTTCTGAACTTCTTCTGGGCTCAGCTCCACCACTTCAGACCCAATTCCATTGCCTACCTTGCTGCTTTCGTGTCTTTGTGCGAAAACTTCCTGGGTTGCCGGCCGCACTGGGGCCTCTTAAAACACATTTTTACCTGCCGCTCCCAGACGGTGAAAAAGGCTAGCCCGAATGACGAGAGAACCCAAGTTATTCAGATGTGCGGGGGGCTCGGGGTTCAGATGAGGAGCAAGAGTGCCTTTCCATCCATGACCCTTCCCGAGTCAGTTCGAGGGTGGCAGTCGACCTGGTTCTACTGCCAAGACCAGTTGATGCCAGGACAGTCGACTGGTCTCCCTCCGTTCTCCATGGACCGAGTGAACAAGCCATCTTCTCTGAAGGTGCTCCCGGAGGAAAAGGCTCAGGATAGGATGCTGATGGAGCGTGTGGTCCAGCTCATTCGCGACGGAGTGACAGGCATGGATCTTCTAGAGGTCTTCCTTCGACGGCGCATTCAGCCACTTCAGTATCGGGGGCATCCAATGTGGTTGTATTCTGGTCCCGAAGACACCTCTCGAGTCCACCCGGAGGAGGTCGATGATGTCACTCTAGAGAGGTGGATGACCGCCATCACAGGGAACAGGGACAACCCTCGTGGAGCCAGGAGGATCCCGCCACTCGACCAGTCCTACGAGCCGGATAAGGTTTGACCATATTCTGCCAACTGTGCCTCTTGTTTTCTTCATTCCGTTTTGTTGCAATCTGGTCGACTGAAAATTCGTTTGTTACCTTCCAGATCACTACCGAGATGTACTCGATGCCCAACGGGGCGCAAGAACAGACTGAAGAAGAAGAAGGAAGCGGAGGCGAAAGCCAGGAGGAGTGGGAGTCGGACGGCGACGAAGGTGATGAAGATGCTGGTTCTGAAGAGGAAGAGGAGGAGGAAGAGGAGGAGGCAGTCGAGCCTCCTCGTACTAAAAGACGGTCCAAGCTCGCCCACGACCCTGCGGTCGAGCGCGGCAAGGGAGTCGTGCATGCTGGGCAATCGTCAAAATGCCCTCGAACGACTTCTCCGGCGCCGACTGGGAAAGCGTCGAAGCAACCCCGAGCGGCACCGACAAAACCAGTGAAGGCCTTACCGAAGATGAGGATGGAGATTTCGACTGTTTCTGTGTAACAGCATAACTCATGTTTTCCTTTCGTCATGGGTATATTCTTGGTCGACACGATCATTGACCGATTGGTTTCTGAAATCGCAGTGCTGCTACTTCTGAGACTTCAACCAGGCATGAGGATCAAGAGATGGAGGATGCTTCTACTTCTCATCCTGGTATGATCTGTGTAGTTTCATTTTTGGTCGATTGGATCTTCATTTTTGACTTTGAACCTTTTCTGTAGCTCCACCTAGCGTTATCATCGATCTTCCTGACGATGACGATGAAGCGCCGCTGAGGCCAAGGAGGAGCAGGAAGTCGACTGCTGGCAAGACTGCTCAGGTTGCGTCAGCACCTGAACCATTGGTTCCGGAGGGGAGCAATGTTGCTCAGGCTACTGTGTCCTTTGCGGATCCATTGACAAGTGCCCGTCCTCCGTCGTCGAGTGCTGATCCACCTTCTCTCTTCTCCACATACCACGTCCCGGAGGACCAGGCAGGCGCTGCCAAGGAAGCCATACGCCAAGCGGGGATCATGATGGAGCAGGTGAAGGCAATCCGAGTCGCCAGCTAAGCAGCTTACGACGCGAGTTTAGCTCTTCAGATCAATGTCCAGGTTAGTTGAACACCGACTGAAAATCTTAGTGTTTTTCATGCACCCACTGGGTGTGTCAATTGGAATGTCTGTATTAGTGGGGACACGATGAGTGCACCCACTGGGTGTAGTCCCCGAGACTACGGTGGACTGCTTGCAGTCGACTGTAGTCTTTATGCCTTGAACTTTCTCATTTTTACTTGTTTCACTCGAACTGGTTGAGTGGAATCCTGGAACCGGTGGGGGCACGCTGAGTGCACCCACTGGGTGTAGTCCCCGAGACTGTGGTCGACTGCTGGCAGTCGGCTATGGTCTGAATAATTCTTCGTTTTTTTTGTGTCTAACTGCTGACAGTTAGCTGCTTCCGGTCGACTGATCGACTCTGAGTCTCGCTGATAGAACTAGTGGGGGCACGCTGAGTGCACCCACTGGGTGTAGTCCCCGAGACTACAGTTGAATGTTTAGATTCAGCTGTAGTCTTAGAAACACTACGATTTTTTTTAGCCACTCGGAAGTGATCTGTCTTTGATGACTATCGACTAATCTTTCGCAGAAATCTTGTGACCTTGTTTCCCGTTATACCGAGTTGGAGAACAAGCATATCTAGCTTGAGCTTGATCTGAAGCTTGTCCAAGAGAACTTCACGAAAGCGAAGGAGGAGGCAAAAGGTATGTTTGGTGAGAATCTTGACGACTGTCTTTGCTTCTTGCCTTTCTCCGAGTCTGATCTTATTGTGATTTTGCAGATAAGCTGAGGGATGCTCTGAAGAAGAAGGACCTTGACCTCGCTGAGGCGCAAAAAGCGGCTTCGGACAAGACCAAACTTGCAGAAGAGAAGTTGGCTTCGGTCAGCAAACTTGAAGAGGAAAACACTAATCTGAAAGCTGCTCTCGACGTGGCCAACCAGAGGGTCACTCGACTGAAGAATGCCAAGATGGTCCTGAGTGACAAACCTAGCGAACTGGTGGGAAAGAAGAATGATCTGGAGGCTTATCTGGGAGGACTCGCCAAGAAGCTATTTCTCATGCTTGAAGGTAACCCTTTGTATCTGACAGGATTTTTAATCTTGACCTTGCCACCAAACTGTTTCCTTAACTTTGGGGTTGTGTCTACAGAGTTGTGCCAGAACTTTGAGGAGGAGACTGGTCGACTAGAGACGAGCCTGGATTCCATCAGTTCTCCTATGAAGGATGATACTGCCATGAGCGTGCTCCGACTCGAGTCTCGCGTTGCTGCCGTTGTTGACTATCTTGTAAGGCTGAAGGTTGCGACGTCACGCATCGACACGGCGCTCTGGCCAGGAGAAGTACTTCAGAATGATCTTGAGTCTCTGATGACTCGACTGAACGAAGTCCCAAGTCGAGTGCAAGAATGGAAGAAGTCTTCCGCCAGGTGTGGCACCGACGTTGCCCTGTCTTTAGTCCGTGTACACTGCAAGGAAGCGAGAGAAGACAAGCTGGTGTCTCTCAAGGTGGCCAATACCAGGAAGCATGACTTCTGTTCTTTCATGGAGACCTTCATTGCTGCTGCCACTCGGATCGCAGATGGAATTGACTTGGACGAGTTTGTTGCGCCTTCCAGCCCTCCGCAGGAGGGGTAAAAAACTTCTATGCTTGATGCTTTGAATTTGCCTCGGAATGCCGAGTGATTTTTGTAACCGATAAACCTTAACAGGCTTGATGTCTGAGCGTTTCTGGATCCGTAGGACGCTATCTGAACTTGGTTTGCTGTTGAATATGTTTGCTTCTGCTTTCGAACAACCATCCTCCTTGGGTTGGAATATATACTAGTGCCTGTGATGCTCTTTTGCAGGTAGGGACGAAGCACAAATTGCAATCGACTTGTACTCGTCATGTTTAGGCGAGTGGTGGGCTGCAGCTAAGCCTCCGAGTGGGAGGTTTGCTCTCCACTCGACAGGATTTTCGAAACTTAGGCGAGCACTGGGCTGCAGCTAAGCCCCCGAGTGGGAGGTTTGCTCTCCACTCGGTAGGATTTTATAAACTTAGGCGAGCACTGGGCTGCCGCTAAGCCCTCGAGTGGGAGGTTTGCTCTCCACTTGGTAGGATTTTATAAACTTAGGCGAGCACTGGGCTGCAGCTAAGCCCCCGAGTGGGAGGTTTGCTCTCCACTCGGTAGGATTTTTAGACTTAGGCGAGCACTGGACTGCAGCTAAGCCCCTGAGTGGGAGGTTTGCTCTCCACTCGGTAGGATTTTATAAACTTAGGCGAGCACTGGGCTGCAGCTAAGCCCCCGAGTGGGAGGTTTGCTCTCCACTCGGTAGGATTTTTTAGACTCTTAGGCGAACACTGGGCTGCAGCTAAGCCTCCGAGTGGGAGGTTTGCTCTCCACTCGGTAGGATTTTCGTGGCATAGTTTTGGAGGAGAAGGTAGCAGTCAACCTGCGCTTCGTCCTCCTTGCGGAGCGCATGTTGTATTTGTGGCATAGCTCGGAAGGAGAAGGCAGGAGTCGACCTGCGCCTCGTCCTCTTCGTGAAGCGCACGTTGTATTTGTGGCGTAGCTCGAAAGGAGAAGGCAGGAGTCGACCTGCGCCTCGTCCTCTTCGCGGAGCGCACGTTGTATTTTATACTTAGGCGAACACTAGGTTGCAGCTAAGCCCCCGAGTGGAAGGCTGGCTTACCACTCGGTAGGGTTTTCAAAAACTTAGGCGAGCACTGGGCTGCAGGTAAGCCTCTGAGTGGAAGGCTGGCTTACCACTCGGCAGGATTTTGTTTAAACTTAGGCGAGTACTTGGACTGCAGCTAAGCCTCCGAGTGGAAGGCTGGCTTACCACTCGGTAGGATTTTGTTTAAACTTAGGCGAGTACTTGGACTGCAGCTAAGCCACCGAGTGGAAGGCTGGCATACCACTCGGTAGGATTTTCAAAAACTTAGGCGAGCACTGGGTTGCAGCTAAGCCTCCGAGTGGAAGGCTGGCTTACCACTCGGCAGGATTTTGTTTAAACTTAGGCGTAACGGATTCGCAGCTAAGCCTCCGAGTGGAAGGCTGGCTTACCACTCGATAGGATTTTTTTTACAAACTTAGGCGAAACGGATTCGTAGCTAAGCCACCCACTGGGGGACTGATTTATGAGAACAAAAGCAATAACAATCACTGGGAAAATTATGAAACTCTTGTCTTTGATAAATAAACTACAGAAGTACTTTTATTACAACTCATCCGAGTGAATACTTAAGTATAAAAGGGGCGGAGCAGATCCGCATTCCAAGCTCGTGGCTCGTCGGTCTGGGGCTCGACATTGTAAAGACAGTATGCTCCGTTGTGGAGAACTTTGGTAACAATGAAGGGGCCTTCCCAAGTAGGGGCGACTTTGTGAGGCTTCTGTTGGTCAACTCGGAGGACCAAGTCTCCTTCTTGGAAGGCTCGGTTCTTCACGTTTCTGGCGTAGAATCGACGCAAGTCTTGTTGATAGATGGTCGATCGGATCATGGCCATCTCTCTTTCGTCTTCTAGGAGGTCGACTGCATCCTGCCGGGCTAGTTCTGCTTCGGCCTCAGAGTAGAGCTCGACTCGTGGCGCATTATGAAGCAGGTCGCTCGGCAGAACTGCTTCAGCTCCGTAGATCAGAAAGAACGGAGTCCTCCCGGTCGACCGATTTGGAGTAGTCCTCAATCCCCAAAGAACTGATGGAAGTTCGTCAACCCACGCGCCTGCTGCGTGCTTAAGGTCGCGCATCAACCGAGGTTTCAGTCCTTTGAGAATGAGGCCGTTTGCTCTTTCTGCTTGTCCATTCGACTAAGTGTGGGCGACTGAAGCGTAGTCGACTCATGTGCCTTGGGAAGCGCAGAAAGCTTTGAATTGATCAGAGTCAAAGTTTGACCCATTATCAGTGATGATACTATGCGGAACTCCATATCTGAATATTAATTCTCTGATGAAGCTGATGGCAGTGCCTGCATCAAGATTTTTAATGGGCTTGGCCTCGATCCACTTGGTGAACTTGTCAACTGCCACCAGTACATGGGTGAAGCCGCTCCTGCCAGTTCTCAGCGGTCCAACCATATCTAAACCCCAAACAGCGAAAGGCCAGACGATCGGGATGGTCTTCAAGGCTGAGGAGGGCTTGTGTGACATGTTGGAGTAGAACTGACATCCTTCACACTTGTCGACTATCTCTTTCGCCATTTCATTTGCTATGGGCCAGTAAAAGCCTGCTCGGTATGCTTTAGCCACGATGGTTCGAGAGGACGCATGATGGCCACAGGTCCCCGAGTGGATGTCGTTGAGAATCATTCGACCTTCTTCGGTGTTATGCATTTCTGGCTGACTCGAGTCGTACTTTCTCTGTACAACTGTCCCCTCATGACAGTAAAGGCTTTGGATCGGCGGACGATCTCCCGAGCCTCTTCTTCATTCTCTGGGAGCTCTTTCCTTAGAATATAGGCGATATAGGGCACTGTCCAGTCGGGAGAGACCAGAACTTCCATGATTAAGTCGACCACAGCTGGGACCTCGACTTCAGTCGGATCTGTGGCGCTTTTTGGCTGCGGGGCTTCCTCAGTGAAAGGATCTTCTTGAACCGACAGCGTGTGAACATGCTCCAAAAACACGCCACTCAGAATGGCTTCTCTTTTGGAACCTATCTTCGCCAAGTCATCGGCTGCTTGATTTTTCAATCGGGGGACGTGATGGAGCTCTAATCCCTCAAATTTCTTCTCCAGCTTTCTGACTGCATTGCAGTAACCAATCATGGCTGGGCTTCTGACGTCCCACTCCTTCATCACTTGGTTGACCACCAAATCCGAGTCACCGTAGACCATGAGGCGACGGACGCCGAGTGAAATGGCCATACACAACCCGTACAAGAGTGTTTCATATTCTGCTTCATTGTTGGAGGAATCAAAGTGAATCTGGAGTACATATCTGAGCTTATCTCCTCGGGGGGAAACCAACACTACCCCGGCACCGGAACCATTCAGCATTTTGGAGCCATCGAAGAACATAGTCCAGTGCTCCGAGTGAACTTGAGTCGGTAACTGCTGTTCAGTCCACTCGGCGAGGAAATCTGCTATTGCTTGGGACTTGATAGCTTTCTTTGCCTCAAATCTGATATCTAGGGGAAGGAGTTCAATCGCCCATTTTGCCACTCGACCAGTTGCGTCTCTGTTGTGCAGAATCTCTGATAAGGGGGTGTCGCTGACGACTGTGATGATATGGTCAGAGAAGTAGTGAGCAACTTTCTTCGTGGTCATATAAATCCCATATACAAGCTTCTGATAATGAGGGTATCGTTGCTTGGATGGGGTCAGGACTTCGGAAATGTAATATACTGGGCGCTGAACTTTGAAGGCTTTCCCTTCTTCTTCCCGCTCGACCGTAAGTACAGTACTGACGACTTGTCCTGTGGCTGCAATGTAAAGCAGCAAAGGCTCTTTGCTGATCGGGGCAGCAAGCACCGGCTGGGTGGAAAGCAGGGTTTTTAGCTCTGCAAACGCTGCGTCAGCTTCAGGAGTCCACTCGAACTTGTCTGACTTCTTCATCAGTCGGTAAAGAGGCAATGCCTTCTCACCGAGACGAGAGATGAATCGACTTAAAGCGGCCAAGCAACCAGTAAGCTTCTGAACATCGTGCACACGCACAGGTCGTTTCATTCGGAGTATAGTGCCTACTTTCTCTGGGTTTGCATCGATTCCTCGTTCGGAAACGAGAAAACCGAGTAACTTTCCACCAGGAACTCCGAATGTGCACTTGGATGGGTTAAGCTTGATATCGTACCTCCTGAGGTTGGCAAATGTTTCAGCGAGGTCAGTCAGCAGGTCGGAACCTTTCCGTGACTTGACCACAATGTCATCCATGTACGCTTCCACATTCCGACTGATTTGAGTGAGCAAACACTTCTGAATCATCCTCATGAACGTGGCTCCGGCATTCTTGAGGCCGAATGGCATGGTGACATAACAGAAGCACCCGAATGGGGTGATGAAAGCTGTTTTGATGTCATCGGGTCCAAACAGACGGATCTGATGGTACCCGGAATAAGCATCCAAGAAAGACAGTCGCTCACATCCCGCAGTCGAGTCGACTATTTGGTCGATGCGGGGAAGAGGAAAATGATCTTTCGGGCAGGCCCGATTGATATGCTTAAAATCGATGCACATGCGAAGCGAATTGTCCTTTTTGGGGACCATGACGACATTGGCGAGCCACTCGGAGTGGTAAATCTCTCGGATAAACTCTGCTGCTAGGAGCCGAGCCACTTCTTCGCCAATGGCCTTCCTTTTCTGGACGGCGGACCGTCGCAGATGTTCCTTCACATGTTTTGCCTTTGAATCGACTCGCAGATGATGCTCAGCCAGTCCCCTGGGTACACCTGGCATGTCAGAAGGTTTTCATGCAAAGATGTCCCAGTTCTCACGGAGGAACTGGATGAGCGCTTCTTCCTATTTGGGGTCGAGTGTTGTGGAGATATGAGTCGGAGCAGCGTTGGGGTCGGTCGGGTGGATGTGAACTGGTTTTGTCTCACCGGACGACTGGAACGCTGATTCCGTAGCAGGTTTTTTGGCTCGCAACAAATCACTCGGGTCCGCATTCCTCTGGTGTTCCTGCCACTCTTTTGCCACTATCTGAGCATCGGCGTTCTTTGAGCCTTTCTGGAAGCACTCTTCCGCCTTCTTGCGGTTACCAGTGATAGTGATCACGCCTTTAGGGCCAGGCATCTTTAGTTTGAGGTACACGTAACATGGTCGGGCCATAAAATGTGCATAAGCTGGCCTGCCCAAAATAGCATGGTAGGCACTTTGGAAATCCACAACCTCAAATGTCAGCTTCTCTTTGCGGAAATTCTTTGAATCACCAAAAACCACATCAAGAGAAATTTGGCCGAGTGATGCGGCCTTCTTGCCAGGGATGACTCCATACAAACTCATGTTACTTGTGCTCAGTCTGGACACCGGAATGCCCATCCCTTTCAGCGTCTCAGCGTACAGTATATTCAAACTGCTGCCGCCATCCATCAACACTTTGGTCAGTCGAGTGCCCTCAACGACTGGGTCGACCACCAACGCTTGCCTCCCAGGGGTGGCTATGTGCGTCGGATGATCAGATTGGTCGAATGTAATGGCAGTTTGAGACCACTTCAGATAATTGGGTGTTGACGGAGCAGCCATATTCACTTCTCGGTTTATAACTTTCAGTCGGTTTTTGCTCTCCACGTCAGCAAAAATCATCAGGGATGGAATTGACCTGTGGATATTCCTCGTCACTGTCCTCCTTGTCCTCAACCTTGTCCGACTCTTTTTCTTTGTCCTTGGACTGCTTCCCTTGGAACTGATGTATCAGGAGTCAACATTGTCGAGTGGTATGCTTAGGGTAAATGAAGTTACCCTCTTCATCTTTCTTGGTGTGGATGTGACATGGCAAATCCATCACATCATTTCCTTCTTTATCTTTTACTTTCTTGGGGTTCCAAGGCCCCTTGGGCTTCCCTTTGAACTTTCCTTGATTCAGGGCCAAGGCTTCTCCAGGAGCAGCTGGCTCGGCTTTACGCTTTTGCTTCCGACTGGAATTTCCGCCTCCGGTGTGCTGGGCGACTGACTTGTGCTTGCCGCTCCGGAGCCGATCCTCTTCCTCACCATTGGCATATTTGGTGGCTATTTCCATCATTCGACTCAGAGACATGTCTCCGGTTCGACCAAATTTCAGGCTTAGCTCTCTGTATTTTACGCCCTCCTTGAAGGCGCAAACTGCTTGGTGATCAGATACATTCTCTACCGTGTGATGCAGTTTGATCCATCTCTGGATGTAATCCCTCAGAGTCTCATTCGACTTCTGCACACAAGATTGTAGCTCTGTCAGTCCTGCTGGTCGCTTGCACGTTTCTTTGAACGTCCTGACAAACACTCGGGAGAGGTCTTCCCACGTGTAAATGCTGCTGGGTGTCAACTGATTCAGCCATGCTCTGGCTGACCATTCCAACATAAGAGGCAGATGCTTCATGGCCACCTCATCATTCTCGCCGCCGATCTGAACAGCCACTCGGTAGTCCTCAAGCCAAGTATCAGGCTTGGACTCACCGTTGAACTTGCTGACTCTAGTCGCCAACCTGAAGTTGGGAGGAATCACCGCGGCTCTGATGGCTCTGCTGAAACACTCTGGTCCGGAGACATGCACCCGGCTACTGGTGGGTACATCTCTGTCATTACCCTCTCTGTGGGCTCTGTTCCGGTCGACCAAACCTTGAACGATGATGGATCTCGCATCAAAGCCTGGTTCCCTGGGGTCGACTGGAATCCTTCGCCCGCCACTGTGCTGGCATCTATCATCCTGCTGTCGAGGCACATATGATCCACCCCTTGGGGGAGGAGTGGGCACTCGACGTCGATCATTGCGATCGAATCGGTGATCATACTGCTCATAGTTCATGTACTGATCATGCCGGTCACCACGCCCTTCACGCCTCGGGGGCGATCTGGGGCTATGAGCCGACTGGACCGTATTCGCCGCCACGGATCTGCTGTGAATCCTGTTCCGTGACTGCGATACATCTGAATTCTGATCTCCTGCTGTCCGGAGCAAATCCCTGATCTGCATCAAGCCTCTACCAGCCTCTGACTGGGAAGGCTGAATCCACTCTGCTATACGGGCTGCAGCTGCTAAATTCTGAATCGGAGTTCGATATACCTGAGTCGGAGGTTTAAAGAGTTGGTGTCGACTGGAGTCTGGAATCCATTGCTGCGCGCGCTCGTCGAGTGCCCGCTGAAGGTTCTCCAATCGAGTGCGCTCAGCCAGGTTGGCCAAGCGCACCTCCTCAGCCAGGTTGGCCAAGCGCGCGTCCTCTAAGGCGCGAGCCTCAGGGGTTTCTCCAATGATCGGAGTGTGAAGCGCATCCATGTTCCGGCGGTGAAGCTCTTCCCTCTGCTGCGAATTGAGGGGCTCGGGGAGGTATTCCTCATGGTCGTGCGATGGATCGCCTCCGCCATTGCCTCCCTCGGCGCCAGGAAAGCCGGGGGAAACATGCGGTCCATTGACCATCAGGACCTCCGCCGCTGGATCACTGCTGTCGCACTCGGGTGCAGTCTCTGTGGAGCCAGTCGACAGGTCGAACAGGCTGTAGAGAGATTCGTCGGGCTCAATTGCCGCGACTTGGGCGGTGGTCGACTGGCGAGCCACCGCGTGTCTCACCCACCGCTGAAGCCTCGACCGACCGGAGCGCTTACGCCGGCGGGAAGCGGGGAGGGAGGATGACACGAAAACCGACCGATACTGGGTCGACGGTTGTCGTAGAAGGATGCCACGGACGCATGCTCGAAAGTGCGTAGCTCCGCGGACCGGGAGCACATCCACGTCGAGCGGAGCCTCCTGCAGCCAGGCAGAGTCGTCGGCGACGAATGTGAGCGTGCCGAGACGAATCTCGCGGCCCTCAACCAAAACTCCACCTGAAACCATGATGATGGGAATCGGAAAGATTGCAACTTCTCCAATAAGTCGCTAAGACACCTGCCCCATGGTGGGCGCCAACTGTCGTGGTTCTAAGTCTGACAGTAGTGTAGGGGGGTACTAAGGAGAGGCAAGAGCCTAGCTATGGAGTAGTTGTGCACACAAGTGTTTTACGAGTTCAGGCCCTTCTCGGAAGAAGTAACAGCCCTACGTCTCGGAGCCCGGAGGCGGTCGACTGGATTATATGTGTGAGAGTTATAGGGGTGCGAATCCTTCTGCCAGTGGAGGGGGGTGACTTATATAGAGGATGCCAAGACCCCGGCCAGCCCACGTAGCGGAGGGTTAATTAAGGTCTGGCGTTACTGATAACGCCTTACATAAAGCGTCATCATGACCATAAAGACTACTTAATTACAGACCGTTTGGATACAGAGTAGATCTTGAACTCCTGGTGGTCGAGTGAGTCTTCATGGTCGAGTGTCTTCATGTTTGTCGAGTGTCTTCCAGTCTGTCGAGTGGAATCTCCCTTGGTCGACTGGAAGATGGTTTCTTCTGTAGATGTCCTTGGGGAGGGTACCTGGGACAGGTTCATGACCCTACCCTAGGTACATGACTTCATCAAGTATCAAGTTGTAATTTTTGAGTTGTAAGTAAATAAAAGTGTGATGATCTTCATTATTAGAGCATTGTCCCATGTGAGGAAAGGATGATGGAGACCATGATTCCCCCACAAGTCGGGATGAGACTCCGGACGAAAAAAACAAAAAGAGGCCACAAAAATAAGAGAAGGCCCAAATAAAAAAAATGAGAGAAAAGAGAGAAGGGGCAATGCTACTATCATTTTGCCACACTTGTGCTTCAAAGTAGCACCATGATCTTCATGATAGAGAGTCTCCTATGATAACACTTTCATATACTAGTGGAAATTTTTCATTAAAGAACTTGGCTTGTATATTCCAATGATGGGCTTCCTCAAATTGCCCTAGGTCTTCATGAGCAAGTAAGTAGGATGCACACCTACTTAGTTTTCTTTTTCGAGCTTTCATAAACTTATAGTTCTAGTGCATCCGTTGCATGGCAATCCCTACTCACTCACATTTATATCTATTAATGGGCATATCCATAGCCCGTTGGTATGACTAGTTGATGTGAGACTATCTCCCTCTTTTTGTCTTCTCCACAACCGTCGTCTATTCCACCTATAGTGTTATGTCCATGGCTCACGCTCATGTATTGCGTGAAAGTTGAAAAGGTTTGAGAACATCAAAAGTATGAAACAATTGCTTGGCTTGTCATCAGGGGTATGCATGATTTAAATATTTTGTGTGATGAAGATGGAGCATAGCCAGACTATATCATTTTGTAGGGATAAGCTTTCTTTGGCCATGTTATTTTGAGTAGACATAATTATTTTGTTACTATGCTTGAAGTGTTATTGTTTTTATGTCAATACTAAACTTTTGTTTTGAATCATGAGGATCTGAACATTCATGCCACAATAAAGAGAATTACATGGATAAATATGTTAGGTAGCATTCCACATCATTTTTTTTGTTTTTATCATTTACCTACTCGAGGACAAGCAGGAATTAAGCTTGGGGATGCTTGATACTCTCCAACGTATCTATAATTTTTTATTGTTCCATGCTATTATATTATCTGTTTTGGATGTTTATGTGCATTAATATGCTATTTTACATGATTTTTGGGACTAACCTATTAACCTAGAGCCCAATGCAAGTTCCTATTTTTTTCTTGTTTTAGAGTTTCGCAGAAAAGGAATACCAAACGGAGTCCAAACGGATAAAACTTTTGCGATGATTTTTCTTGGACCAGAAGACACCCAGGAGACTTGGAGTGCAAGTAAGAAGATCCACGAGGAGGTCACAAGGGTGGAGGGCGCGCCCCCCGACCTTGTGGGCCCCTCGATCACTCCCTGACCTAGATCTTCCTCCTATATATTCTCAAAGATCCCAAAAACTTTCAAGGGGGCCAGGAAACCACTTTTCCAAAGCCGCAACCTTCTGCACCCGTGAGATCCCATCTAGGAGCCTTTTCCAGCTCCTATCGAAGGGGGATTTGATCATGGAGGGCTTCTACATCAACACCATTGCCTCTCTGATGAAGCGTGAGTAGTTTACCACAGACCTATGGGTCCATAGCTAGTAGCTAGATGGCTTCTTCTCTCTCTTTGATTCTCAATACAAAGTTCTCCTCGATGTTCTTGGAGATCTATTCGATGTAATACTCTTCTGCGGTGTGTTTGCCGAGATCCGATGAATTGTGGATTATGATCAACTTATTTATGAATATTATTCGAATCTTCTCTGAATTCTTATATGCATGATTTGTTATCTTTCCAAGTCTCTTCTAACTATCAATTTGGTTTGGCCAACTAGATTGATTTTTCTTGCAATGGGAGAAGTGTTTAGTTTTGGGTTCAATCTTGCGGTGCTCGATCCTTGTGACAGAAGGGGAACCGGCACGTATTGTATTGTTGCCATCGAGGATAACAAGATGGGGTTTTCATCATATTGCTTGAGTTTATCCCGCTACATCATGTCATCTTTCTTAATGCCTTACTCTATTCTTATGAACTTAATACTCTAGATGCAGGTAGGAGTCGGTTGATGTGTGGAGTAATAGTAGTAGATGCAGGCAGGAGTCGGTCTACTTGATACGGACGTGATGCCTATATTCATGATCATTGTCTTAGATATCATCATAACTTTGTGCTTTTCTATCAATTGCTCGGCAGTAATTTTTTCACACACCGTAATTATTTCTATCTTGAGAGAAACCTCTAGTGAAACCTATGGCCCCCGAGTCTATTTTCCATCATATAAGTTTCCGATCTACACTTTCAGTTTTCTATTTACTTTCTATGCAATCTTTTACTTTCCGTTTCATAAACCAAAAATATCAAAAATATTACTTTATTGTTTATCCATTTATATCAGATCTCACGTTGCAAATAAACGTGAAAGGATTGACAACCCCTTTATCACGTTGGGTGCAAGTTGGTGTTTGCTTGTGCAGGTATTCGGTGGCTTGCGCGTTGTCTCCTACTGGATTGATACCTTGGTTCTCAAAAGCTGAGGAAAATACTTACTCTACTTTGCTGCATCACCTTTTCCTGTTTAAGGGAAAAACCAACGCAAGTTTAAGAGGTAGCAGCATGTAGTGAGATTCATACAAGATCGGACACACCACGAGGCGCATGCAAAAACCTTATCAGGAAACATCAGTTCCATAAGGTTTCCATTTTCTTTTATGCGAGTCCAGAGTTACATGTGCGGGGCCACTCACATGCAAGTATTGTCGCCTGCTCGTTTTACCTTGCAATTCACGTAGTAGTTCAATCCCGCACGAGGGCACAGTAAAAAAGAAAATAGCTAAAAAAGTTTTGTGTTTCAACGATGAAACTTACGTTTTTTGCATCTAAAACTCTCAAGTTTCAACGCGTTTCAGGGATAATTCAGAGCAATTTTTTCTGACGGTTGTAGATACAAAATAATTGATTTTTGTCGGTCACTTATACTAAGTTTCAACATTCAAACTTAACATATTTTTTAAAAATCATCAAAATATATTTGAAATGGATCTTATTTGAAAGAGTTGGTAAGAAGAAACATGAATACGAAAACATGACTTAATTTAGAATTTTTGTTAAAAGATATAGAAGTTTGAAAATCAGAAGCCAAAATATATTTTAAAAAATGCCGCCAGAGACATGAGTGCCTCCGCACTTGCGTGCCACAAATTCTCCCCCCTTTCACTTAAGCCCTAGGTCGCTCACAAATGTTCTATACAAGTTCCAAAACACAATATCGTCAAAAACAAAAGCTGATTCGGTGACGAACTAACGCCAGAGAGAATCGCTACGCATATCCACAGGAACATTACAATTCTCCGTACGTGCAGAGGAGATCCTGAGATCGGGCTCACGAGCAGAAAATCCAGTGTAGGCCGCAACCCATCAAAACAGCTGAGCAAGCAAAACGACACGGATCATCACCAGCCTGTGCTCTAATCATATCTACTCCTGGCTAGCTCCCCCACGCTATCTGTAGTCTATATAAGTCTATAATTAACAAAGCGCACAAAATGATTAGTGCAAGATTATGGATCTTAACTAATGCACTGCCACTACTGCTAGACATCAACTGCCTATATTATTTTACTAATGCAGCACCAGCACTACTACCACACATCGATCGATCAACTGCTTGCTTTTGTACGACCAACACGCCCCCATCAGCATACATCCAAAGCTAATTGTTGGCATTTGTCTGCATATATTAGTATACATAGCCCGCTATAGGTGCAGGCAGATGGTGGTTGCCAAAGCTCAATCAGAGTGTGCGCGCCTTTTAGGCGCTGGTTTGACAATAGGGTCCATCGCTTACCAGTTAACCAGTAGGCCAAGTCATTCCGAAATTAGGCGGGAGGGCATAATTAAGGGGCTCGATATTTCGCTGTCCAAAAAGGGCCAATCGGTTGGTATATGTGCGGCGTTTTGACCACTGCAATATCTATCTACAGCTGCGTTTGTTGAAACCGGTTAACCCCGTTCTGCAGAGCTGAGTTGAGACCGGCCGGAATCGAGTGCGGTGTTTTGACCACCGCGTGCGCCAGATGCCTTGTTAATTAAAGTAGGATTACTACGTACGAGAACGTGAGTTAGTAGGCCAGCTAGCCCGCCTAAAGCTCAATGCGCCTACCCTGGTTAAGTGGTTTCAGTGTTGCAGACATGTTTGTCACGTAATCAAAATCGGTGTCAAGATCGACCATATCCACTGGTAGCCACTAACCATAATCTTGCGTGTTTGCGTGAGATTTACACCTTTCGGGTCAATGCATGCATGTGTTTATGGAGTCGGGGACGAAGGCTCGATTAACAGCCTCCCACGGTGAAAGATGGATATGAGTTGCTACATCACTTATCTATTTCCTTTGAAAAATACCTTCGATCTATTCATCAACTGCCGTGACAATGCAAACAACATCAAAAGTATAACAGAAACTACATGCAGATACATAAAACCACAACCACAGGTGCACTGTGAATTAGACCTGGCCATGGGAAGCCCGGCCCGGCCGGCCCGGCCCGAAAAACCCCGACCCGGCCCGGCATGACGTTGCCCCCGGGCCGGGCTCGGGCCTAGATTTTGAGCCCGAAGCCCGGGCCGGCCCGGACCCGGGCCCGTCATTTTTCACATTTTTCTGAAGGTCGGGCCGGGCCGGCCCGAAGCCCGATGGGCTTTTACGTGTTCGGGCCGGGCTCGGGCCCAGAAAACAGGCCCGATGGTCGGGCCGGACCGGGCTCGGGCCTAGGTTTTTTGCGTCGGGCTTGGCTAGGCCTGGCCCGAGGTATGGCCAGATATACTGTGAATCAACCTGTGGTTGGATGGTTAGAGGAACAATGGTATTCAACGTTCCCGTCGATGATGAGGCGACTACGGTGACTTTGTAAATTTCAAAATGATATGCCGGCTCAGTCTCTTGAAGGTGCTCATAGGAATATGATGTGCGTGTATACGTTTATAGAGATGAGTATATGCGCGTATGTATGAGCGCTTACGTCTCTACTGTCATGTGCACTTTATTTGTTCATCGGCGAGCCGGCGGGAAAAGGGAAATGGCTAGTGATTAGCACGAAGCTTCATGAGAGTCGTTCTTTATTTGCGCAAGAAAAAATGTCTCAACGTTGTGCGCAGTCTCATTTCCTAGGTTTTTTCGCCGAAAAAAGCGTCAACGTCCACCATTACACGGAATTTGAAGACATTTCTAGCTTTTTACCATGAGAAACTGACATATGCGCACGTATGTCAATGTCTCTCCACCATTATACGGAATTTGAAGACATTTCTAGCTTTTTACCATGAGAAACTGGCGTATGCGCACGTATGTCAATGTCTCTCCAACTGAACGAATAAACGCTGTCACCAGAAACTGTTCCGTTGCGGAGACGAGACAAGATCTCTCACATCACTCGCGGGACTACCACCGTACGTGCATCAACGCATGTGAACTTCTTCGTACCTACGTACACCATGGCGTCACAGATTCTATACGGGATATATGTACTTATTTACAGGACTTCATCCGAGAAAGAGCGCTGCTATACACACGACGGTGTGCAGCCGATGTCTGGACGATGCTACTGATCTGACCGTACATGCATGTCACAAAGAGGAGGCCGACCGCTGGATCAAAGCATCGTCCAATGTTCGGCCAGTGGGTGTCGGCTGCTCAGTAGTTCCGTCCGAGAAAATACACGTTCTTACACAGGGTACAGACGTGCCGAGATTCCACCACGATTGAAGACCGCCTTTTTTAACCTGGAAGACTGCGTCGAGAGTGCTGGATTCTGATAGTATATGCGGGCTATGCATGATGGGCTGGCACGTGGACCATGATAGAAGAAATTACACAAAACTGGTGGAGATCATTAAAGCTCGCCCAAGTTGTGAGATATATATACCAAACGTTGTACGCCTTCAACTCCTTTTTGTGTTTTTAACGCACAACTTTGCCCTGTAAACAAGCGTACCCTACAGTTGATTCAAACAGATTGCTGGAGTACTTCAGCACCTCTATAATTTGAGATTGTTGGAATATACTACCGTAAAGTATCTCGTGGCCTGCTTGGCTTGGCCAAACTTCTGACTTTTTCGTGGGAAGCCAGACACTTTGATTAACATAATGGGAGTGGATCATTAGTATCCAGTTCATTCAAGCAGGTACACAGGTGGGATTGGTGTTTTATAGGACTGATGTACACACGCATCGTACAACTCCACTTTTGCAGCTTATAAAACGGAAATGCACCAAAACTGATGTATACATGACTGCTATCTACCCCAACGAACTTATATACTAAATCTATATAAAATGCAACATATTGAGATACTAGTTGTTGTAAACTCGAAAAAAAATAGTTTTCTTTTGCAGGAAAAACTTTTGACTTATTCATAAAACACCAATGCCGGTACAAATAACAGTCCAAGTAACAGAAATTACATCCTTGTTCATAGACTACGTAATAACAATTACAAGCACTCGAGCGATCCGAAAGCGTGCCGGCGGAATCGGGTAAACCTTATTGTAGTAGGTAGTCGGGATGATTTTTTTTTAGCCAAAGTTAAGATGATATTTGTTCCAGAACTTTTTCTTTTGAGGAAATAGTTGTTCTAGACATTTGTATATAAGAGGCACTACAATCTCTCTAAAAAAGACGTGCACTAAGAAACAATACGTTAGAAGTAACCTAAAACTTGCCAAGTACGAACCCCAGTTCCTGAAAGTGTGCAGCGACATTTGCGTCACGAAAGTAGTACCAGTACGATGAGTTTCCTTTGGACGAAAAATAATAAATAACTGAAAAGTGGGCCCACTAAATTCTGTGTGGGCGCCGTTCCCGGAAAAAGAGGCTGTGTGTGGGCCCACCTCCATCCATCTCCCTACTCATGTTTTCGTATAAGAGCAGGGACGGACCCTCTTCCTCGGAACACCACCAATATCGCCCAAGTCTCCACTCCCTAATCCTAAGCAAGAGAAACATCAGAGCAGAGCAAAAACCCAGCCATGAAGGGGACAGCACCATGGCGCAGGCTCGCCGAGGCCGAGGCCGCCGTGAACCGCTCCGTCGCGGCAAGCAGCGTCGGGAAGTACTTCAAGCTTGAGGCCCGCAAGAGCTCCTTCACCAAGGAGCTGCGCGCCGGCGCCGCCACCTTCCTCACCATGGCCTACATCATTTCCGTCAACGCCGCCATCCTCACCGACTCCGGCGGGCCGTGCACCGTGCTCGACTGCACCCCGGTGGGCAACTCCACGGCCGTTCCTGGGCCGGAGTGCACGCTGGGCACGTCCAACCCGGGATACGAGCAGTGCCTGGCGCGCACTAAGAGCGACCTGATCGTCGCGACGGCTGTGGCTGCCATGGTCGGCTCCTTTGCCATGGGCACTCTCGCCAACCTCCCGCTCGCGCTGGCCCCCGGGATGGGCGCCAACGCCTACTTCACCTACAACATGGTGGGCTTCCACGGCTCGGGCTCCATCCCCTACCGCACGGCGCTCGCCGGCGTCATGATGGAGGGCATCATCTTCTTCCTCCTGTCCGCCGTCGGGCTCCGGTCCAGGCTGGCGCGGATGATCCCGCGAAATATCCGCCTCGCCTCCGCCGTCGGGATCGGCTTGTTCCTGGCCTTCACCGGTCTCCAGGCGAACCAGGGCCTTGGCATGGTGGGCGCGAGCCCGTCCACGCTGGTCACACTCACCGCGTGCTCCCAAACCGACCCCGTCACCGGCGCCTGCCTCGGCGGCACCTTGCACAGCCCCACGTTCTGGCTGGGCGTGGCCGGCTTCCTCATCACCGCCACATGCCTCGCCAGGGACGTCAAGGGCGCCATGATATACGGCATAGTGTTCGTCACGGCCGTGTCTTGGATCAGAGGCACCAGCGTCACGGTGTTCCCGGACACGGCCGCCGGCAATGCCGGTTTCTCCTACTTCAAGAAGGTGGTGGACTTCCACATGATCAAGACCACGGCCGGGCAGCTCAGCTTCGGCGGCTTCCGCCACGGCAGCGTCTGGGTGGCCATGCTCACGCTGCTCTACGTCGACGTCCTCGACACCACCAGCACAATGTACTCCATGGCCGAGTACGGGGGGTTCACCGACGGGGCCGGCGGGTTCGAGGGCGAGTACCGGGCCTTCCTCGTCGACGCCGGCTCCACGGTCCTCAGCGCCGGGCTCGGCAGCACCACGGTGACCACATACATCGAGTCGACGGCTGGGATCAGGGAGGGCGGCAGGACGGGGGTGACCGCGGTCACCGTCTCGGCCTTCTTCCTGGCGTCGCTCTTCTTCTCGCCGCTGCTGATGAGCGTGCCGCCGTGGGCCGTCGGGCCGTCGCTGGTGCTGGTGGGCGCCATGATGATGCGCGTGGCCAAGGAGATCGAGTGGGGCGACATGAAGGAGGCCATCCCGGCGTTCGTCACCATGGCGCTCATGCCGCTCACCTTCTCCATCGCCAACGGCATCATCGCCGGCCTGGCCGTCTACGTCGCGCTGCACTGGTACGACTGGGCCGGCCTCGCGTGCGGCAAGGTGGGGAAGGCGCTCGACGACCGGCGCCGCAACCAGGTCGCCGCTGCCACGCCGGAGGTCGGCCCCGCCCCCGCCCCCGCGCAGGACGTCGTGTGACCGTGTCCGTGTGAGGAGGATAAACAAACTTTGTTGTTTCCTCCTCGTGTCTCTTCTCTAGCTGCTAGTTGATGATGGTTAGTTTGGACACAGAGCATCATCGTGACATATGGGATTAGGACTACTGGTCGTAGGAACTGTGGTAGTAGTGGCTCTAATCTATCTGTGCTTGGAAAAGGCAGCTCGTTTCAGATTCTTGATGTGCAAGGAAAGGACCGGCGATGTTTTGTGTACTTTGACGGCCATGATGGCAATGCTCACATTGATTTCGCTAACTAGCACGTTTATTTTCTGATTTCTGATGGATTTGAGTAAATTGTACTGGCAGGTTTTGCTTGCATAGAGGTCAAAGCTATCATTACTTGTAGGACGTATGATGGCCTCCAAAAGAACTTTGAGATTGGTATGCGATGAACTCAATCGGCAGTCAACAGTAGTATCGGATGCAACTTGTGAGCAGCACGTCATGATCTCTTATGAGGTTATTTTCTGCTCAAGTCAAGCGTGAAAGTATAAAAGGAAGGATTTCAGTGCTTGCGTCGCGTGGAGCTGCAAAACTTGCCGTGTACCCAACTCCTGGCTGCTGCGTCATGGGCACGTACGCTGTATGTAGTTACTGTCAGCGTGTTCGATTGCTCGCTGGAAAACGAACGGAGTGGGAACGAAGGAGCTCAGCTCAGCTCAGCTCAGTTCAGGAGATAAGCCACAGGTGCGTATCATGACAGGGATGAAGAGGATATTTTGCGTGTGGATTGGGGTGTGTCTGAATGCTGACGATGGCTGCTACTTTCCCTCAAATTGATTGATTCCCTGCCACGTAATCCTTTTTCCTCCGGTAAAATCATCCGCATCTGGACGTGGTTCCAAAGCTGGATGGGGCCTATTGCCGGAAATGTGCGGTCTGGGCCTCGGGAGTCAATGATTCCGAGAATATAGCTTCGACTTGTCCTCTCTCGTATTATCGGATCCTCAAGGTTCAACAAAATCTGAAACTGTTCATGCGCCTGAATCCTCTGTTAAGTTAAGTTGTATGAGAAATTTTGAGGTACTATTGTTATGGGGTGTTAAGTCTGAATTATGGCATAATCAACTCTTTCTTCAGAAGCTCACGACTGCCTCCACAATCAAAAAATCTCGACCCATTTCACTCTTGATTGTGGTTTGTAAACTTTTCCCTAAACTAATCACTTAAAAGTTCACTCCTTGAACGAAAGGATTTACTGAAAGGGAAAGAAAATCTACTTTTCACGCAACGTATCTAAATTTCTGAAGATGCAATAACAACACAGCCACGTTTAGCCACGAGGAATCTATAAGCCATGCTATGGTGAATGAAAAATGGAACGAAAATACTATGGTGACAATAGCTCCCACGGCCCAAGCAAGCAAGCGAGGCTGGGAAACAACATCCCAAGCCCATTGGCCTAAATAGTACTCCCTCCGTCCGGAAATACTTGTCGAAAAAATGAATAAAAATGGATGTATCTAGAACTAAAATACATCTAGATACATTCATTTCTCCGACAAGTATTTACAGACGGAGGAAGTAGGTAGTAGTAGGGTAGCCAGGCAGCCAACCACGTACAAGGCGCCATACCTAAAAATTGGCACAGACCCAAGGAAGCTGCCTAATTCTTGCCTAAATCGGTGGATTCTGACATAGACGGATGAATTTTAAGATTTGACAAGTTTTATCATTTTTACCTAAATCTAGGCCGTTTTTAGGCTTTTTCCTGGAATGCCTGCCTCGTACGACTGTATTCTGGGCGAGTGCCTCAAACAACCAGTGGGCTTGATTGGGCCATGACTTTTTTTTACCTACAAAGCCTCGCCGCACCTCAATCGGTTGCGCTTGAAAAGAGAGACAACATCACGCATGGGCCATCTATCTTAGAAAAACAAGTTTTAATGGTACGAGATCTATGAAACTACATTTTTTTTATGAATGCATTTAAATCAAGTCTAGTCACAAGACCTATGAAACTGATTTTTATCATGAATGCATTTAAATCAAGTCTAGCCACAAGATCTATGAAACTAATTTTTATTATGAATACATTTGAACCAATTCTTGATGAAGATCTGTTAATCGCTGCAAACAAAATCATGCTGATTTACATGGTCTGGCATAACTAAACTTGTACTTCCTTTTTCTGTCCTATATTGTGTATTCCCTTCATTTGGAATTACTTGTCGAAGAAATGGATGCATCTACACGTATTTTTGTTCAATATACATCAATTCTTATCCATTTCTGCGAGAAGTAATTCCAGAGAGAGGAAGTATATGTAATCTTGAATCGTCCAGCAATGTTTTGGGCATGTTAGGTCTCAAAAAGAGTACATTGGGGCCACAAAAGTTTCTATCTGGCATCGATAAGTTTATGTTTAGCCAATGATGAAGCTATATCTGCTCCAAAAAAATAATAATTAAAGCTTACATAATAACTGTTGAATTATGGCATCAACTTAACTCATTTGGAACACATAAATTAGAAAAATATTTGCATGCATTCCACAAAGACCAATTGATTTGGTATACATACAACAACACCACCACCACCACTACCAACAACAACAATAAAAAGGAAAGATCGAGGTAGATACACGCTACTGAATGCATGTGATGAATACACGAAGCAATGAGAATGATCTGATCCACACCGTTTACGCTAAGTTGAGAGACAAGACATAATCGGTATTTTGATACACGAGCAAGTAATACAGTGGACGCTTGAGCCGTCTTGTATGCAACCCGACCCAATCAAAATAATTTGCCAATGAACAAACAAAAGCGTCGACCATCGACATTGAGATATAGCTACCAATCAAATGCATTCGACAAATCATCCTCCTGCATCCTGCACAAGCAGAAATAAGACAAGCACCAAACGTACGTACCAGTGGACAATAACATTGTAGGGTGAGTAGTTGATGACGTGCACCACCACAGTGTCGCCCTCGCGGCCTCGCGGACGTTGAGTGTGGGACCCGGAAGCTGCTTGTTCACGGCGGTGATCACCCTGGCCGGCTCACACAGCTGGCTCTTTGACATGTTACCCACCTGAAAAATGTTGTCCAGCATTTATGGTTCACTTCACTCCTGTGTGTGTCTCTTTTGACATTTGCAGCAAAAATATATAAATGGGAAAAAGGAACACAAGGGGAGAGGTAGCACTGTGTAGATTGCATTGAAGGTGTGCTCGACGATCGCTGCACGAGCAGAGTAGGCAACGAAGGCCAGAGCAAACAGCAGGAGCAACCAGGAGCAGCCAGACCTTGAGCACCGGAGGTCACTTTTTGTCTTAAACAAACAACTCAGATGCGATTAGATAGCAAGGCAACAACGTACGACTGCCCATATATATACTGCCCCCCCCCCCCCCCACCACCACCACCCACCCCCCGCGCGCGCAGACTTTGTCAATCATTAAGCAACATCTGGATGTAATTTTTATTATTTCTGGCTTTTGTCGTTTTGTCATGATTGAAGATGAATAGATTAGATATTTTTCTGCAAAAAAAACGTACACACATTTAAAACTTTTATCTTTTTGGAAATTCAATAAATTTCAAATACTCATATTAAACATATTTTTAAAATTCTGGGAGCATTTCTTGAAAGAAAAAAAAAGTAAAATCACTAAAAACTAGAAGAAAGTAAAATAAAAAATGAAATAGATCATTCTGAAAACTGAAAATACAAAACCAAAATAGTCGGCCTAATTATCGTTTTATGAAGACTTGATATATGGAATGGTCCTATTCATTATATGGAGATTTTGATATGGAATGGTGGGAAACAGCGAAATCATTAGTTAAGGAGTGCTCGTTGCAAAGATCACCCAATCTCCCCGGTCGCGACAAGTGGCGTGTTGCATGTGCGCCACTTGTCGCAACCTGGGAGTTTCTCTTTTTTCGTAGATTCCTTTATTCAAAATGTTTTATCTCTTTAACCGTGCGTCCAAATCTCGAACCGTTTTCACCGTTGGATTCCTCGCGTCGATATCTTCAAAACAAGATCTCGTGTTGATAGGTTTTGACAAACTTTTTTTCATCAAAAAACCCGGAGTAAAACACTAAACCAGGAGCATGGGTTTTTTTCCGTGCCTCTCGCGAAACCACAAGTGTGCCTCTCGTGGAAGCAAAATTGTGCCTCTTGCGAAAAAAAAGAGAAAACACGTTTTTCCCCGTTCTGAGGAGGCATGGCCGCGCCTCTCGCGAAAGCACAACCATGCCTCTCGCGGAAGCAAAACCGTGCCTCTCGTGAAAGCACAACCGTGCCTCTCGCGAAAGGAAAAAAACCAGAAAACACGGTTTTCCTGTTTCCGAAAGGCACGGCCGTGACTCTCGCGAAAGCACAACTGTGTCTCTCTCGGAAGCAAACCCGTGCCATTCACAGAAGGAAAAAAAAAAAAGAAAACGTGTTTTTTTCCATTTCCGAGAGGCTCGGCCGTGGTTCTCGCGAAGCAAAACCGTGCCTCTCGCGGGAGCAAAACCGTGACTCCCACGAAAGGGGGAAAACACGTTTTTTTGTGAATTTTTTTTAACAAACTTTTTGTTCAAAAGTTCAGGAAGGCCGGTGGAAAACCGAAACGGTGAAAAAAACTAAAAAAAACAATCGCTTAAAAAGCCGAAAACCCGTGCGGAAAAATAAAAGAAAAACAAAATTCAAAGAGAACGTCCAGAGTGCGACACATGGCGGATGGCTGGTAGCGCGTCAAGTGGCGTTGATCGTTGCGAGGCTCCCAAAGAAACGCTAGTTAATTAGTTACTCTCGGGAAACAACCAAGGTCCTGATGTTCTTTTTCCTTCATCCCAAGAGACCATAAACTTGTAAAAAACAATCTTTTGGGAAACGCAATAGGTGGGTCTACAAGGAAAATCTTATTCATCACTCGTGGTCCTTGTAGAGATGAATATGCGCAGTAAACAGTAGCTGGTTCCCCAGAATTTTTTGCACCTTTTTTTCCTTTTCTGTTTAATTCCTCCCCTGTTTTTCAGGTTTCTTGCTGTTTTTCATTTTCATTTTATTTTTCCCTGTTCCTTTTCTCATTTTATTTCAATATTCTCTTCTAACTATTTTTAAAAAAACCATGTAGATTTTCAAGATTTATGAAATTTCTTGAAAACTGATTAATAATTCAAAAAAATTAAAACAACTTTTAATTCTTGATTTTACTAAAAACGAACATTTTTGAAATTTATGGACATCCTTCGAAATCAATGAATATTTTTTGTAGTGATGTTTTATTAAAATCTACCATAACTTTGTAGCCTTCTTTCAAGCAGAAGCTGTCAGATTGCTTTAAATTTCTTTTTAGCACAGATTCTTTTTAATCGGTTTTCTTTAGAGAGGACGACACAATTTATTTCAGTGAGCCGGCCCGTACACATGTACTATACTTGGGCCAGCCCACTCGTGCATTTCGGACATTATCCACCGGTTAGTGCTATGAATTAGAATTCTTGGGCAACACAGTCGCGTGCGCTATATCTTGCATTCAGCGAGACCAAAGCTCTCTTGCTGAAAGCACAAGTGCTCCCTGAGTGATTTTGGTAATTTATGTCAATATATCTTTTGTTGGACTAATACCTTTACCTAGTATGTTTCAGATAAGTTCAACAATGGAGTGGCATGGACTAGAGGAAGTGGATCCCTCATAATGCTAAGGACAAAAAGGATTGGCTCGGGCTTAAAGCTCAAGACTCTACATTTTCTATTTTAGTGATCCAAGATCACATTGAGTCTATAGGAAAAGCCAATACTATCAAGGAGGATGAGGTGTTGCTTAATGAGGTTCTTGCTCAAAATGCTTAGTGATATGCTCCAAAGCCCTCAACTATTTTCTCACATCCACATATGACCTAAACCAAAAGTCAAACTCGGCCCCACCGATTCTTTCTATCCGACGCCACCAAGTTTAGATGTCATAGCCACTGCCACAAACCCTAGGCAAATTGGTCCCATCGATAGGGATCTCGGTCTCACCGATATGGGATTGTAATCTCTCTGTATGTATCCATTACCAAAATCGGTCCCACAGAGTTTGTGTAATCGGTCCTATCGAGATTACAATGTAAACTCTCTATTTCCTTTTCGTAATGTTTCGGTCCCACCGAGATGAGCGAATCGGTCCCACCGAGTTTACCTGACCAACTCTCTGGTTAGCTTATTACCAAAATCGGTCTCATCGAGTTTGTGTAATCGATCTCACCGAGATTATGTTATGCCCTAACCCTAACCATATCGGTCATACCGAGTTGCATGTCGGTCCCACCAAAAATCCTAACAGTCACTAGATTTGCTGAATCGGTCCAACCGAGTTTCACAATTCGGTCCCACCGAGATTGGTAAGTTGTGTGTAACGGTTAGATTTTGTGTGGAGGCTATATATACCCCTCCACCCCCTCTTCACTCGTGGAGAGAGCCATTAGAACATGCCTACACTTCCAAGTTACATTTTCTGAGAGAGAACCACCTACACTTGTGTTGAGGTCAAGATATTCCAATCCTACCATAAGAATCTTGATCTCTAGCCTTCCCTAAGTTGCTTTCCACTCAAATCTTCTTTCCTCCAAATCCAAATCCTGTACGAGAGAGTTGAGTGTTGGGGAGACTATCATTTGAAGCACAAGAGCAAGGAGTTCATCATCAACACACCATTTGTTACTTCTTGGAGAGTGGTGTCTCCTAGATTGGCTAGGTGTCAATTGAGAGCCTCCGACAAGATTGTGGAGTTGAACCAAGGAATTTGTACGGGCAAGGAGATCGCCTACTTCGTGAAGATCTACCCCTAGTGAGGCAAGTCCTTCGTGGGTGACGGTCATGGTGGGATAGACAAGGTTGCTTCTTCATGGACCCTTCATGGGTGGAGCCCTCCGTGGACTCGCGCAGCCGTTACCCTTTGTGGGTTGAAGTCTCCATCAACATGGATGTACGATAGCACCACCTATCGGAACCACGGCTCAAAAATCTCCGTGTCTCCAAATTGCGTTTGCACACTCCAATTCCATCTCTTTCAATTCTTGCAAGCTGCATGCTTTATATTCCGCTTCTCATACACTCTTTGCATGCTTGCTTGATGTGTATTGTGATTGTTAAACTTGTGCCAAAACTCCACTTAAACTTAAGGAAATTAAAAACTGCAACTTTTGGTATATAGTGTCTAATCACCCCCCTCTAGACACCTCTTCTCGACCCCTTTCAATTGGTATCAGAGCATTGGTCTCCATTGCTTTGGTTTAATCACCATTGGAGGAAGATGGATGAGTCTACTGATACATCTTCAACGTATCTATAATTTATGAAGCATTCATGCTATTTTATTATCTGTTTTGAATGATTACGGGCTTTATTATACACTTTTATAGTACTTTTGGGACTAACCTATTAATCAGAGGCCCAGCCCATATTGATGTTCTATTGCCTGTTTCAGTACTTCGAAGAAAAGGAATATCAAACGGAGTCCAAACGGAATGAAACCTTCGGGAGCGTGATTTTTAGGAAGAATAATATCCGGGAGACTTGGAGTTCACGTCAGAAGATCCTCGAGGAGGCCACGAGATAGGGGGCGCGCCCACCCCCCTGGGCGTGCACTACCCTCTCGTGGGCCCCTCGAGGCTCCCCCGACCGACTTCTTTCGCCTATATAATCCTACGTACCCTAAAAACATCGAATATGAAGATAAATCGGGAGTTCCGCCGTCGCAAGCCTCTGTAGCCACCAAAAACCTCTCGGGAGCCCGTTCCAGCACCCTGCCGGAGGGGGAACCCATCACCGGTGGCCATCTTCATCATCCCGACGCTCTCCATGATGAGGAGGGAGTAGTTCACCCTTGAGGCTGAGGGTATGTACCAGTAGCTATGTGTTTGATCTCTCTCTCTCTCTCTCTCTCTCTCTCTCTCTCTCTCGAGTTCTCTCTCGTGTTCCCTCTATGGCACGATCTTGATGTATCCCGAGCTTTGCTATTATAGTTGGATCTTATGATGTTTCTCCCCCTCTACTCCCTTGCAATGAATTGAATTTTCCCTTTGAAGTTATCTTATCGGATTGAGTCTTTTAATGATTTGAGAACACTTGATGTATGTCTTGCCGTGCTTATCTGTGGTGACAATGGGATATCATGTGCCACTTGATGTATGTTTTGGTGACCAACTTGCGGGTTCCGCCCATGAACCTATGCATAGGGGTTGGCACACGTTCTTGTCTTGACTCTCCGGTAGAAACTTTGGGGCACTCTTTGAAGTACTTTGTGTTGGTTAAATAGATGAATCTAAGATTGTGTGATGCATATTGTATAATCATGCCCATGGATACTTGAGGTGACAATGGAGTATCTAGGTGACATTAGGGTTTTGGTTGATTTGTGTCTTAAGGTGTTATTCTAGTATGAACTCTATGATAGATTGAGCGGAAAGAATAGCTTCATGTTATTTTACTATGAACTCTTGAATAGATAGAATGTAAAGGATAACTTTGAGGTGGTTTCGTACCCTACCATAATCTCTTCGTTTGTTCTCCGCTATTAGTGGATTTGGAGTGACTCTTTGTTGCATGTTGAGGGATTGTTATATGATCTATCTATGTTATTATTGTTGAGAGAACTTGCATTAGTGAAAGTATGAACCCTATGCCTTGTTTCCTATCATTGCAATACCGTTTACGCTCACTTTTATCATTAGTTACCTTGTTGTTTTTATAATTTCAGATTACAAATACATTTATCTACCATCCATATTGCACTTGTATCACCATATCTTCGCCGAACTAGTGCACCTATACCATCTACCATTGTATTGGGTGTGTTGGGGACATAAGAGACTCTTGGTTATTTGGTTGCAGGGTTGTTTGAGAGAGAGACCATCTTCAACCTATGCCTCCTACAGATTGATAAACCTTAGGTCATCCACTTGAGGGAAATTTGCTACTGTCTTACAAACCTGTGCACTTGCAAGCCCAACAACGTCTACAAGAAGAAGGTTGTGTAGTAGACATCAATCTCTTTTCTGGCGCCGTTGCCGGGGAGGCTAGGTAAACGGCACTCACACCCCATCAACTAAGCTCTTTTCTGGCGCCGTTGCCGGGGAGGTGAGTGCTTGAAGGTATATCTTTATATCTTGCAATCGAGTCTTTTAATTTCTTGTTTTGTCACTAATTTAGTATACAAAAGAAAACTACAAAAAAATGGAATTGAGTTTGTCTCATACGCTTCATCTTTTTAATATCTTTCGTGAGAATGATGGAAAGGAAAATTGTGCTCAAGTGCTAGAAGAAGAAATCTATAAAATGTTTGGCACTAAATCTTTGAATGATGAGCATGATTGCAATGTTGTTAGTATGAACTCTTTGAATATCCATAGTACTAATGATGATTGCAGTAGCCATGATGAAAATATCTCCTATGAGCATGTCAACTTTTGTGGAGTGCACGTCTGCAAGAGGCATAAGTATTTAGAAACTAAAAGGTTGCAAGAAAGTCTCGATGTTTGTGCTGAAAAATTCAATATTTTTAGCGCTCCTTGTGAACTTTGCAATGAACATGGTCATTTAAATCTCCAATGCAAATGGTTTCATGACCAAATTGTATCCAAAAATTGTGATAATTTGATTACCCTTGAGCATCATAAAGAGCTTAGTCTTATTTTGGGGTATGAAGAAATGAAACGTATAACTGAGGGTAACCCAAAATTTAATCTTGATAGATTTCTTGATTTTGATCTAGAGAAGATTTATTTGTATTGTGCGGTGAATTGCATTGAAAATCCTTATATTGCCAATTACATAAAGATAAGACAGCAAATAGAAGATGATGAGAATGAAGGAAATATGCCCTAGAGGCAATAATAAAGTTATTATTTATTTCCTTATATCATGATAAATGTTTATTATTCATGCTATAATTGTATTAAACCGGAAACATGATACATGTGTGAATACATAGACAAACCGAGTGTCACTAGTATGCCTCTACTTGACTAGCTCGTTAATCAAAGATGGTTATGTTTCCTAGCCATGGACAAAGAGTTGTCATTTGATTAATGGGATCACATCATTAGGAGAATGATGTGATTGACTTGACCCATTCCGTTAGCTTAGCACTTGATCGTTTAGTATGTTGCTATTGCTTTCTTCATGACTTATACATGTTCCTATGACTATGAAATTATGCAACTCCCGTTTACCGGAGGAACACTTTGTGTGCTACCAAACGTCACAACGTAACTGGGTGATTATAAAGGATCTCTAAAGGTGTCTCCGAAGGTACATGTTGGGTTGGCGTATTTCGAGATTAGGATTTGTCACTCCGGTTGTCAGAGAGGTATCTTTGGGCCTCTCGGTAATGCACATCACTATAAGCCTTGCAAGCAATGTAGCTAATGAGTTAGTTACGGAATAATGCATTACGTAACGAGTAAAGAGACTTGTCGGTAACGAGATTGAACTAGGTATTGGATACCGATGATCAAATCTCGGGCAAGTAACATACCGATGACAAAGGGAACAACGTATGTTGTTATGCGGTTTGACCGATAAAGATCTTCGTAGAATATGTGGGAGCCAATATGAGCATCCAGGTTCCGCTATTGGTTATTGACCGGAGATGTGTCTCGGTCATGTCTACATTGTTCTAGAACCCGTAGGGTCCGCACGCTTAAAGTTACGATGACAGTTTGATTATGAGTTTATATGTTTTGATGTACCGAAAGTTGTTCGGAGTCCCGGATATGATCACGGACATGACGAGGAGTCTCGAAATGGTCGAGACATAAAGATTGATATATTGGAAGCCTATATTTGGATATCGGAATCGTTCCAGGTGAAATCGAGATTTTACCGGAGTACCGGGGGGTTACCGGAACCCCCCGGGGGTTAATGGGCCTACATGGGCCCTAAGGGAGAAGAGGAGGGCCGGCCAGGGCAGGCCGCGCACCCCCTCCCTCCTTTCCTCTTTCCCCTTCCCCCTTTCCTTCTCCTACAAGGCAAGAGGAGGGAGTCCTACTCCACCCCTAGGGCCCGGCCGCACCTCCCCCATCCCTCCTTTATATACGGGGGCAGGGGGCACCCCATGACACACAAGTTGATCTTCGTGATCGTTCCTTAGCCGTGTGCGGTGCCCCCCCTCCACCATATTCCACCTCGGTCATATCGTTGCGGTGCTTAGGCGAAGCCCTGCGTCGGTAGAACATCATCATCGTCACCACGCCGTCGTGCTGACGGAACTCATCCCCGACACCCTACTGGATCAGAGTCCGGGGATCGTCATCGAGCTGAAGTGTGCTGAACTCGGAGGTGCCGTACGTTCGGTACTTGGATCGGTCGGATCGTGAAGACGTACGACTACATCAACCGCGTTGTCATAACGCTTCCGCTTTCGGTCTACGAGGGTACGTGGACAATACTCTCCCCTCTCGTTGCTATGCATCACCATGATCTTGCGTGTGCGTAGGATTTTTTTTTGAAATTACTACGTTCCCTAATAGAGAATACTAATGAAAGGGAAGAGACTTCTCAATCTCCTCCTATTATTTCTTATGATGAATCAGGTAACGAAGAGGATCTTTCTATTCAACCAATCCCATCAATAAAGTGGGTTGAACCCACACATAATGTGAAGAAGAAAAGGAAGAGAAGGAGCAGCAAAGGTAAAAGGGTGCCCCTCCCAAATGATGTTGCTCCTACTACTCATTGTGATGATGATAATTGTTATACTATTGGTGCTATCCATACTATTAATGATGAGAGTGATTATGCTTATGATATGAAAAGGCCCAAACTTGGGGAAGCTATGTTTGATGAGTATGAAATATTTGAGACTATATTTGCTGAAATCAATGTTTGTCCCAAGCTTGGGGATGCTACGTTTAATGAAGATGATATTTTTAGTCTCCCAAGTTTTGATATGCAAAGTTGTTATGATGATAGCATGCCTCCTATTTATGATGATTATACTGATGAAAGTGGGTTTAGAAGAGTGTCAACTTTAGGAAGTATTGATCCCACTATTTTGGAGGATATTGAATCTTATTGTGATGAATATGAAAGTGGATTTGGAAGAGTGTCAACTTTATTTAGTGATGATTCCACTATTTCGGAAGAGGTTCCAATTGATTATGAGAACAAAGTTGCTATCTATGATGAATATTGTGATGATTTGTATACTATTAAGAATAATGATAACCATCAAACTTGTCATCATGATTTTAGTTTTCAATTGGATTATGCCTCACATAATAGTTATTTTGTTGAGTTTGCTCCCACTATTATTGATGAGAATAAATTTGCTTATGTGGAGAGTAATAAAGTTTCTATGCTTGTAGATCATGAAAAGAATGCTTTAGGTGCTGGCTATATTGTTGAATTCATTCATGATGCTACTGAAAATTATTATGAGGGAGGAACATATGCTTGTAGGAATTGCAATAATATCAAGTTTCCTCTCTATGTGTTGAAAATTTTGAAGCTATGCTTGTTGTATCTTCCTATGCTAGTTGGTTATTGTTCCCATAAGTTGTTTGATCACAAAATCCCTATGCATAGGAAGTGGGTTAGACTTAAATGTGCTAGTCATATGCTTCATGATGCTCCCGTTATGTTTCAATTCTTATCTTTTATGTGAGCATCATTGTCATCATCATGCCTAGCTAGAAAGGCATTAAAAAAAGCGCTTGTTGGGAGACAACACAATATTTATACTTACTGTTTTTGTGTGTACACATGATTATGATACTGTAGTAATCATGTTTTATAGCTTTTGTTTCAATAAAGTGCCAAGTAGAGTCTTTGGGAAGACTTGGGTGAAGTCTATGTGATCTTGCTGTGAAAAACAGAAACTTTAGCGCTCACGAGAATAGCTGCCATTTTTTACTGGAGAGTGCTTTTAGGTTGATTCTTTTTGCATATGATTAATAGACAAATTCATCAGGTCCAACAATTTATTTAGTAATTTTTGGGGTTCCATAAGTATACGTTTGATACAGATTACTACAGACTGTTCTGTTTTTGACAGATTCTGTTTTCATTGTGTTGTTTGCTCATTTTGATGAATCTATGGCTAGTATGTAAGGGTATGAACCATAGAGAAGTTGGAATACAGTAGGTTTAACACCAATATGAATTTAGAATGAGTTCATTACAGTACCTAAGTGGTGATTTGTTTTCTTACACTAACGGAGCTTACGAGTTTTGTCTTGAGTTTTGTGTGGTTGAAGTTTTCAAGTTTTAGGTAAAGATTCTATGGACTATAGTCTAAGGAGTGGCAAGAGCCTAAGCTTGGGGATGTCCAAGGCACCCTAAGGTAATATTCAAGGACACCCAATCAACTAAGCTTGGGGATGCCCCGGAAGGCATCCCCTCTTTCGTCTTCGTCTATCGGTAACTTTACTTGGAGCTATATTTTTATTCACCACATGATATGTGTTTTGCTTGGAGTGTCATTTTATTTTATTAGTATTTGCTTGATGTTATTTATAATAATGTTTTGCATCTTTATTTTCAATAAAAATTTCAAGGATAGCCTTTACCATGCTTATTTTGCTAGTATACATGTTGCTGTTTGAAAACAGTAAGTTACCGCTGTTGCAAAAATTCCCTAGAAAATTCAGAGAGTGATATAATGTTGAATATTTTTGCATAATGAGATATGATAAATCTATTAAAGCTTAATATTTTTCTTATAATTTTTTGAGTTAGGTAAGTATGAAGAATCTTGAATTCTTTACAGACTATACTGTTTTGGCAGATTGCTGTTATGTTTGCATTATTTGCATATGTTTGCTTGTTTAATGATTCTATTTTAGGATAGGAGTATTAAATATGCAGAGACATTTAGTATTAAATGTTGAATAATAATCTTAGTGATTTGTTACAGTAGAAAATGATAAGGTTTTTGCATTGTTTTATACTAACTTATCTCACGAGTTCTTGTTGAGTTTGGTGTGGATGAATCTTACGAGATTTAGGAAACCAACATATAAAAGGAATTAAGGAGACACAAAAATTCAAGCTTGGGGATGCCCAAGGAACCCCAAGATAATAATCCAAGAAGTCTCAAGCATCTAAGCTTGGGGATGCCCCGGTAGGCATCCCACCTTTCTTCTTCAACAACTACCGGTTAGTATCAGTTGAGCCTAAGTTTTTGCTTCTTCACATGAGTTGTGCTATCCTTGCAATTTCATTTTATTTTGTTTTGCTTGCTGTTTGAATACAATAACAAGATCTGAAATTCTTAAATGACAGAGAGTCTTCACATAGTTACATAATTATTTAGCTACTCATTGATCTTCACTTATATCTTTTTGGAGTAGTTTTTCATTTACTCGTGTGCTTCACTTATATCCTATGAGTAAATGGTTGAATGAGTTGAATGTCATAAATCTAAAATCATATATGTCTCATTTGCTTATCCCATGGGGAGTACTGACTTCACATCTAACAAGTATAGGTTGTAAATTTATTGGAGGTTAGCAAGCATTGTATTGGTCATTTGAACAATTCATGAAAGAATATTGAAGGAAGAGATATTTCACATATAAATATATTATCATAGACATGTTTTATAATTGTGAGCACTCATTAAGTATGACATGTTAAAGAGTTGATGTTGGACAAGGAAGACAATGTAATGGGTTATGTTTTCTCACATCTCAGTTAAAGTATATTGTCATGGATCATTCAAACATGTTGAGATACTACTTGTGCTTCCAAATATCCTTAAACCCAGTTTTTGCCATGAGAGTCCACCATACCTACCTATGGATTGAGTAAGATCCTTCAAGTAAGTTGTCATCGGTGCAAGCAATAAAAATTGCTCTCTAAATATGCATGACTTATTAGTGCGGAGAAAATAAAGCTTTGTACAATCTTGATATGGAAGCAATAAAAGCGACGGACTGCATAATAAAGGTCCATATACAAGGGGCAATATAAAGTGCCGTTCTTTCGCATTAAGATTTTGTGTATCCAACCCTAAAAGCACATGGCAACCTCTGCTTCCCTCTGCGAAGGGCCTACCTTTTACTTTATGTCTTTTACTTTATGCAAGAGTCAAGGTGATCTTCACCTTTCCCTTTTTCATTTTATCCTTTGGCAAGCACTTTGTGTTAGGGTGATCCTGATATATATATCCAATTGGATGTACGTTAGCATGAACTATTATTGTTGACTTCACCCAAAGGTGAATATGTTTGGAGGCAACATTATAAGCCCCTATCTTTCTCTGTGTCTGATTAAAATTTCATAACCACAAGTATTGCGTGAGTGTTAGCAATTGTAGAAGACTATATGATAGTTGAGTATGTGAAGTTTGCTAAATCAAAGCTCTGACATAGACCCTTCCTGAAAATAGGATGAATTGCAATTGTTTGATGACTAAGAATGAAGTTTGCTAGTCTTCAAGAAAGTTTATGGTCTATGCTTTAACATGTGAATAGCTTGTTACTTGATCATGAAAAGTTTTACGAGATGAACTACTGTTATGACATATAATGATGCTAGTAAAGGTGATTGAAATTATCATTGATCAAACTTGTGCACCTCTAGCATTCACACTTCATAAATTCTTTCTTTTATCATTTACCTACTCGAGGACGAGCGAGAATTAAGCTTGGGGATGCTGATACGTCTCCAACGTATCTATAATTTATGAAGCATTCATGCTATTTTATTATCTGTTTTGAATGATTATGGGCTTTATTATACACTTTTATATTACTTTTGGGACTAACCTATTAATCGGAGGCCCAACCCATATTGCTGTTTTATTGCCTGTTTCAGTATTTCGAAGAAAATGAATATCAAACGGAGTCCAAACGGAATGAAACCTTCGGGGGCGTGATTTATTGGAAGAATATGATCCGGGAGACTTGGAGTTCACGTCAGAAGATCCTCGAGGAGGCCACGAGATAGGGGGCACGCCCACCCCCCTGGGCGCGCCCTACCCTCTCGTGGGCCCCTCGAGGCTCCCCCGACCGACTTCTTTCGCCTATATAAGCCTACGTACCCTAAAAACATCGAATATGAAGATAGATCGGGAGTTCCGCCACCGCAAGCCTCTGTAGCCACCAAAAACCTCTCGGGAGCCCGTTCCGGCACCCTGCCGGAGGGGTAACCCATCACCGGTGGCCATCTTCATCATCCCGGTGCTCTCCATGACGAGGAGAGAGTAGTTCGCCCTCGAGGCTGAGGGTATGTACCAGTAGCTATGTGTTTGATCTCTCTCTCTCTCTCTCTCTATCTCTCGTTCTCTCTCGTGTTACCTCTATGGCACGATCTTGATGTATCCCGAGCTTTGCTATTATAGTTGGATCTTATGATGTTTCTCCCCCTCTACTCTCTTGTGACGAATTGAGTTTTCCCTTTGAAGTTATCTTATCGGATTGAGTCTTTTAATGATTTGAGAACACTTGATGTATGTCTTGCCGTGCTTATCTGTGGTGACAATGGGATATCATGTGCCACTCGATGTATGTTTTGGTGACCAACTTGCGGGTTCTGCCCATGAACCTATGCATATGGGTTGGCACATGTTCTTGTCTTGACTCTCCGGTAGAAACTTTGGGGCACTCTTTGAAGTACTTTGTGTTGGTTGAATAGATGAATCTGAGACTGTGTGATGCATATCGTATAATCATGCCCACAGATACTTGAGGTGACAATGGAGTATCTAGGTGACATTAGGGTTTTGGTTGATTTGTGTCTTAAGGTGTTATTCTAGTATGAACTCTATGATAGATTGAGCGGAAAGAATAGCTTCATGCTATTTTACTACGAAGTCTTGAATAGATAGAACATAAATGATAACTTTGAGGTGGTTTCGTACCCTACCATAATCTCTTCGTTTGTTCTCCGCTATTAGTGGCTTTGGAATGACTCTTTGTTGCATGTTGAGGGATTGCTATATGATCTATCTATGTTATTATTGTTGAGAGAATTTGCATTAGTGAAAGTATGAACCCTATGCCTTGTTTCCTATCATTGCAATACCGTTTACGCTCACTTTTATCATTAGTTACCTTATTGTTTTTATAATTTCAGATTACAAATACCTTTATCTACCATCCATATTGCACTTGTATCACCATCTCTTCGCCGAACTAGTGCACCTATACAATCTACCATTGTATTGGGTGTGTTGGGGACACAAGAGACTCTTGGTTATTTGGTTGCAGGGTTGTTTGAGAGAGAGACCATCTTCAACCTATGCCTCCTGTGGATTGATAAACCTTAGGTCGTCCACTTGAGGGAAATTTGCTACTGTCCTACAAACATGTGCACTTGCAGGCCCAACAACGTCTACAAGAAGAAGGTTGTGTAGTAGACATCATCTACTTTGGGGAGTCTTAGACATAGAGTGCCTATACTTGATGGAGAGTACGTTCATGAGTGGAAACATGAGATGCTTGTGATTTTCAATCAATATCATTTGAACAAGTACATTGCTAGTCCTTGTGCACCTCATGTTGATCCTATGCATCCCACCCTTGATGAGTCAATTGACATGATTAGAAATCTTAGAACTGTTAATCTTATCACTAGAGGCTTGCCTAGCAACTTGATTAGAAACTTGCCTATTCTTGATTGTGCCTACACTATATGGAAATTTCTTGAGGAACGATTTCCGAATTATTCCTTGAAAAATCTAGATGAAATTCTTCATAAGTCTATTGCCTTGAGTAAGATGAATTCCAATGATCCTATGTTTGGTAACTATCTATTTGAGCTTACAAACCTTATGCGTGCCAAAGGAAATGTTGGAATCATTAGCGATATTATCTCTGAAGCTACTAGAATTCATAAAGGAAATCACTGTCAAACTCACTCTAACGAATCACCCTCTCTAGGAATTGATCCACCACATGTCGATGTTGAACATGGGTACTATGATGAGGATGAAGTTTATGACTTTGATCTTGATGATGCAATGAGACACTTTGGTCTTATGGCAAATCTTCGGGGATATATGGCAGGTGGAAAGGAATGGGTTCTTGATAGTGGATGTACCGATCACATGACCGGAAATAAAGACATGTTTCGTGAGCTTGCTGAAAACGACGGTCCTCGAATGTTTGTCACTTTCGGTGACAACTCAAAGGGTAAGGTGGTTGGCCTCGGTAAGGTGGCCATATCACATGATAGCTCCATAAAAAATGTCATGCTCGTTGAATCTCTTGGATACAACTTACTTTCAATATCTAGACTTGCTGATTTCGGTTTCAATGTCCTATTTACTGAAGTAGATTGCCAAGTATTTCAGAGAGATAATCATAAAATGATCTTTACCGGCATTCATAGAGGTGATCTTTACATTGTTGATTTCACTAAAAAGGCTCAACCTAGAACTTGCTTCATTGCTAAATCTTCTAAAGGTTGGTTATGGCATAGACGATTAGGTCATGTGGGCATGCGGAGCCTTGACAAGCTTATTAAAGGTAATCATGTCCTTGGCGTTAACGATGTTATATTTGATAAGGATAGACTCTGCAGCGCTTGTCAAGCAGGTAAACAGGTTGGAGGAAGGCATCCCGTGAAGAACATCATGACCATGAGGAGGCCACTTGAGCTACTTCATATGGATCTTTTTGGTCCCAACGCTTACAAGAGTCTCGGTGGAAATTCTTTTGGTCTAGTCATAGTTGATGATTTTTCAAGATTTACGTGGGTGTTCTTTCTCAATGATAAATCGCAGGTCCAAAAGATCTTCAAAAACTTCGCGAGGAAAGCCCAAAATCAATTTGAAGTGAAGATCAAGAAGGTTCGAAGCGACAACGGAACGGAGTTCAAGAACGCAAATGTGGACACCTTTCTTGACGAGGAAGGGATTTCACATGAGTTCTCGGCTACGTACACACCTCAACAAAATGGAGTTGTTGAGAGGAAGAACCGGACGCTCATCGAAATGGCGAGAACGATGCTTGATGAGTACAAGACACCGAAGCACTTTTGGGCAGAAGCGGTGGAGACAACTTGTCACGCAACAAATCTCTTGTATCTTCACAAGCTACTCGGCAAGACGGCGTACGAGCTCCTCACCGGTAACAAACTCCAAGTTGGATACTTTCGAGTATTCGGCTCAAAGTGCTACATTCTTGATAAGCATCGCCGCTCTAAATTTGCTCCTAAGTCTCATGAGGGATTCCTACTTGGTTATGGCTCAAACTCTCACACTTACCATGTCTACAACAATTTCACCCGAAAGGTTGAAGAGATGGTAGATGTGAAGTTTGATGAATCTAACGGCTCGCAAGTAGAGCAATTGCCAATTGATGTAGGAGATAAAGATCCTTCAGAAGCAATCCAAGACTTGTCTATTGGCAAGGTTCGTCCAACGGAGGTGAAGGAGAGTACCTCGTCCGTCCAAGTGGAAGCTTCTACCTCACGACAAGGTGAACCAAGAGTTGATACGGAAGCATCCACAAGTGGGACACACCAAGATGAAGAAAATGAGGAAGTACACCAAGAAGAACATCAACAACCTCCCTCTCCACCACGACAAGAGAATGACAACGTCAACAACAATGAAGAAGGACAAGAAGAAGAACAAGATGAAGAAGATGTTCCACCAAGATCCAAGCAAAGGCTTTCACGAGTTCGAGCAAGAGTTGCCAGAGACCATCCCGTCGAGCAAATCTACAATGATATCGAAACCGGGAGAATCACTCACTCTAAAACTCGTTTAGCTAACTTTTGTGAACACTATTCATTCATTTCTAGCATTGAACCTATGAAGGTTGAAGAAGCATTGAAAGATCCGGATTGGATAAACACCATGCATGAAGAGCTACACAACTTTGAGAGAAACCAAGTTTGGACATTGGTTGAGAAGCCCGACAACAACCACAACATCATCGGTACCAAATGGGTGTTTCGCAACAAGCAAGATGAAGATGGACAAGTAGTTCGCAACAAAGCACGTCTCGTCGCCCAAGGCTACACTCAAGTCGAAGGTATGGACTATGGTGAGACATATGCCCCCGTTGCTAGACTTGAGTCCATTCACATCTTACTTGCCTATGCTAATCACCATGATATCACCTTGTACTAAATGGACATCAAAAGTGCTTTTCTAAATGGTGAAATAGAGGAGGAAGTTTATGTTAAGCAACCTCCCGGCTTTATCAATCCTAAGAAACCTAATCATGTTTACAAACTTTGCAAAGCTCTTTATGGTCTTAAACAAGCTCCTAGAGCTTGGTATAAATGCTTGACCAAGTTCCTTATTGAAAAAGGGTTTGAGATTGGAAAGATTGATTCTACTCTTTTTACTAAAAGGGTTAATGGAGAATTATTTGTATGCCAAATTTATGTCGATGATATTATATTTGGATCAACTAACCCTCATTTTAGTGAAAAGTTTGGAAAACTAATGTCGGAGAAGTTTGAGATGTCTATGATGAGTGAACTCAAATTATTTCTTGGTGTGCAAATCAAGCAAACTAAGGAAGGTACCTTTGTATCTCAAACAAAGTACACCAAGGACTTATTCAAGAAGTTCAATATGCAAGAATGCAAAGGTATGTCTACACCCATGCCTACTAGTGGACATCTTGATTTGACCAAGGATGGTGAACCGGTTGATCAAAAGGTTTATCGCTCCATGATTGGTTCATTGTTATACCTATGTGCTTCATGTCCGGATATTATGCTAAGTGTGTGCATGTGTGCACGATATCAAGCTGCTCCTAAAGAATGTCATCTTAAGGCTGTGAAAAGGATAGTGAGATACTTAATTCATACACCAAATTTTGGCATTTGGTATCCAAAGAGGGCCTCTTTCGATCTTGTTGGCTACTCCGACTCGAACTATGCCGGTGACAAGGTTGATAGAAAGTCCACTTCGGGTTCCTGTCAATTTCTTGGTAGATCCCTTGTGTCTTGGTCTTCCAAGAAACAAAACTCGGTATCCTTATCCACCGCCGAAGTAGAATACATTGCCGCTGGTTCATGTTGTGCCCAATTACTTTGGATGACCCAAACTCTTAAGGATTATGGGATATATGTTAAACATGTTCCATTTCTATGTGACAATGAAAGTGCTATTAAGATTGCTCACAATCCTATGCAACATTTTCAAACTAAGCATATTGAAGTTTGACATCATTTCATTCGAGATCATGTTGCCAAAGGGGACATTGATCTTAAGCATGTTTGCACCGATAAACAATTAGCAGATATATTCACTAAACCACTTGATGAGAAAGTGTTTTGCAGGTTGAGAGGTGAATTGAACATCATTGATGCTTCAAACTTGGAGTAGGAACTCCATTCGGATACATGCAAGGCTTGAGCCTATGACTAATCCTTGATGTTTCTCTTGTGATAATCTTATGTCTTGGATATATTTGCACCTTGCATGTCATCTAACCCTTGTAGGTACTTGGGTGAATCTAAATCTATGAGATTGCAACACACTCACATCTTGAGCAATCTTTACATCACCAAGTCTCTACACAATGGTGGTTGAAGACAAGGAAGCACGGAACCCTTCAAACATATCCTTTGACAAATTCCATACTATATTTCATGACTGTCATTTTGGATGCACAAGTGCTCTTCCTTGCAAAACTAACCCATGCAGGTAGATGAACTCAAATTCCAAGTGGTGCTCCCAACTCTTGATGAGCTACATCAACCTCGAGCAATCCACACAAGTTCAACTACATGATCAACACCACCACGCAAGGTATGTTATTCCATCTTAGAGAAGCTTTACTCCAAGTCATCAGTCAAAGCAACTCAACAAGATATGAATACATCAAAGTGCTTAAACAAAAAATGGTAACCCCATTTTGAGCTTAAACGATGAGTATGACCTATGATCAAGTGATCTCACTTGACTCCTATGTCAATATACTCTAACATAGGTGACTTTGTCGCCGACCATTTCTAGATCAAGTTCTCTCATGATCTTTTCTGTGCTCTTACATTTGGTTTTTGCATATTTGTTTCCCCTTCCAAAAAAACTTCATCTAGATTTCATTTCCTTTCTGCATTTCCTTGCATCCAATTCCTTGCAAATCTTTGTGAGATCTTACTTGCCTAGTGAGCTGAGGCGACAAGCGTTTTCCTTATCATGAACTCGATCACACCGGCTTGTTATTCTCGGTCCCACCAAAATCTTTCGGTGTAATTGACGAATACAACTCGTTGCCACCGATTTCACAAACAAGAAAAATAGCTTGCCACTTGTTCCTGTGTTCTTTTGATCGAGCTCGACTTAATGAATCTTGTCCACTACCAGCATCACATTTTAAATTACTACTGAAAGAACATGCGGTGCCCCCATGTTTGGTTTTGGTAATTGATGACAATCTTTATGGACTAATGGTTGTCTTGAGTTATATTTGAAGGACTTGTCCATAGGCTTTTCTTGAAGTTCATGTGTTGGTTTCAAGGAGTTTATGAGTTGACCAATGTGCTATTAAGGAATTATCCAAATATTGGTCATGTGAGTGTTGAGCTTATTGCAAGCATGTCTTGAAGAAGAAGATTGTGTGATCATTCATGTTTACCTTCAAGACATCATCCAAATGAAGAGAGTTGGAAAGATTCAAGGTTCATCAAGACTAAGTCAAGAGTGAATCAAGTTGATCAAGACTAAGTCAAGAGTGACTCAAGTTGATCAACTCACAAAGCGTAGAAGATGTACCGAGAGGGATCAAGTGATGCCATGGTATGGTAAGCATTGTCCATTGCACTTTGTGTACTAACCCATGGTCTATGTGAGAGTTCTATGTGGGGTTAGGTACGTGTCCATGGGCTTGCATCAAGAGGAAGATATCATACAACCCATGGAAAGGATGACATCAAGTGGTGATCGTCATCAAGATTGCCGTGTGCAAGTTCAAGTGGAGCATCATGAAGAGATCAAGTTCTTGAATCTTGCCATCCATTATGGTGTAAATGGACTTGTGAAGATGTGCCGAAGAGTGGCTCACCCGTAGTGGACTATGGGGGAGCAATCATCTAGTCTTCATCGAGCCAACGCAATCAATAAAGGTGGTCCATCTTGAGGGAGTCAAGATCATCATCATCTATCTCAAGTGGACCGTGTGCAAGGCAAAGGTTTGCCCTTGATAGGTTTTCTATTTTACTGGTCTCGTGGTGGTAGTTGGGAGACTGGGTTATAGGATCGTTAGCCGTACTATCAAGGGGGCTCTCAAGTTGGTAGCTTGATTGTATCGTTAGTAGAGAGCTTAAACCATTGCATCCTTGCATCATGTTTATTGGTTCTTGTTTGGTTCTCTTTGTAAGTCTTATAGCTTATGGTCATCTTGATGACAAGCTTGAGTTCATCGAAAACGGAGTTCGCATGCGTCTTCTATGATGTTTTCGGTGTTGGAGGTTTTACCGGTCTTATCCGAGGAAGGGTTCTCACCATTTTATTATGGGCCTTTTCTAATTTTATTCTTATTGATATTTCTATCAATATTGTGTTAGCCCATGTTGTTAGCTTTTCAACAAACTTGGTTTCGTTGAATTTGGAGTCCGTTTGCAAAAGTTGTGGCTGTTTTGGTAAAGGCTGCAGCGGTACTACCGCGACTAGAGCGGATGTAATTTTTTTACTACCGCTCCAGAGCGGTACTACCGCACAGTACTACCGCGGCTCCTAAGCGGTAGTATCGCTCCGGACCAAAATCTCGTGTTTTGCTCAGCGGAGGTAGGCACGGAAGTATTTTTTTTTAGTATCGCTCGCAAGCAGTAGTACCGCTACCATTTGCGGTAGTACCGTGATGTCGAGCGATAGTACTGTGAGGACGAGCGGTAGTACCGATCCAGCGGTTCTGCTGGCCTTTTGCCTCCTCGTTGTTGTTTTTCAAAGGGGTAGTACCGCCCTAGCGGTAGTACCGCTCCTTGGAGCGGTAGTACCGCTCTGTGCGGGTTGTGAGCTTAACGGTTGGTTTTCCCCCCGCCTATAAAAGGGGGTCTTCTTCCCCATTGAACCTTATCCTTTGAGCTCGTGTTCTTCCCCCATTGTTGACCTTCTTCGAGCTTGCTAACTCTCATTCCCTCCATGGATTCTTGCTAGTTTTTGAGGGAAAAGAGAGAGGAGATCTAGATCCATATTTCCACCAATCACTTTCTCCTCTATGTGAGGGGAACCCATTGGATCTAGATCTTGGAGTTCTTGGTGTTATCCTTCTTGTTCTTCCTCTCATCTTCCTCCCTAGCATTAGTTGCTTCTGTGGATTTGAGACAGAAGGACTTGGGCACTCCGTGTGCCCTTGCCATTGCATTTGGTGCATTGGTTTGAGTTCTCCACGTGATACGTGGAAGTTACAAGTTGAGAAGCTTATTACTCTTGGGTGCTTGGTACCCTTGAGCTTGTTACTCTTGGGTGTTTGGACACCCTAGAGCTTGTTCCTCTTGGGTGCCTTGGCGCCCTAGATGGTTGGTGTTGTTCGGAGCTCAATCATTGTGGTGTAAAGCTCCGGGCAAGCATCAGGGTCTCCAATTAGGTTGTGAAGATTGCCCCGAGCAATTTGACAGGTACCGGTGACCGCCCCCAAGGGTTGCCAAAGTGTACGGGTTCGGTGACCGCCCCCAAGGGTCGCCATGTGTATGGGTTCGGTGACCACCCTCAAGGGTCCCTTAGTGGAATCACGGCATCTTGCATTGTGCGAGGGCGTGAGGAGATTACGGTGGCCCTAGTAGCTTCTTGGGGAGCATTGTGCCTCCACACCACTCCAAACGGAGATTAGCATCCACAAGGGTGTGAACTTCGGGATACATCATCGTCTCCGCGTGCCTCGGTTATCTCTTACCCGAGCTCTTTACTTATGCACTTTACTTTGTGATAGCCATATTGTTTCTTGTCATATATCTTGCTTTCACCTAGTAGTTTATCTTGCTTAGCATAAGTTGTTGGTGCACATAGGTGAGCCTAGTTGTTGTAGGTTTTGTGCTTGGCAAATTAACCGCTAGGTTTATTTTGCATTTGTTCAAGCCTAAACCATAATTATTTTAAAGCGCATATTCACCCCCCCCCCCTCTAGGCGACATCCATGATCTTTCAACTACTTTGCTTCGTGTCTCAAGGACCACACCCCATGTGTAACACAAAATTCCAGAAGACCCTTCTTGGAAATTGATGTCAAAGGGGGAGAGAGAGATCACATCAAAGCTTAATCATATCTCTAGGGGGAGAGAATACTCAAGGAGAGAGTAATCTTCAAGGATCCCAGATGCTTGGTGTTCAAGAGGAGAGAGGTCACATGTCTTTAAGAGGGGAAAGACATGTTCATATTTGTTTGCATTAGCTTTGTTTTTCTGTTCCCTATCTTCTACTAGTATCCCATGTTAGATTCAGCGGGAGTAAGACATCTAAGGGAAGGAATTCCTTGAATTCATTGCACATCTTTACCTTTGGGGACATGTCTATATCAAATGGAGTACTCAACACTCACTCTCTACATGTCATCCCAATCTTGGTACTCTTGTGGGTTCTTTTGTTTGCTCTGGCTAGTAGGTGCATCTGTGTTATCTAACCTTATTTTTACAGGTTCATTCCATCCTAAGCCAACTCAAGACCACAAGGTAAGTATATGCATCACAATCATGTGTATGAGGGTCTCTTGCTGATGTACATACTGTTTGCAAGAGGGACTCATGAGCATGAAGGTACATTTCCCATATTCACATCTCTTGCTCTTATGCATATATCCAAGATACATGTAACACATTGCCTTCTCTGTCATGCTTATGCATTTACATGCTCCTATATTCCGTACTTACATGATTGCATACATGTAGGGGGAGCCTATGCTTGTTACATGTCTTTCCAAAGCTTTACTTGTTATTTTCTATATCCTCATCTAAAGCTTTGATGTATGTTGTCATCAATTACCAAAAAAGGAGAGATTGAAAGCACAAGTGCTCCCTGGGTGATTTTGGTAATTTATGTCAACATATCTCTTGTTGGACTAATACATTTACCTAGTATGTTGCAGATAAGTTCAACAATGGAGTGGCATGGACTAGAGGAAGTAAATCCCTCAAAATGCTAAGGACAAAAAGGATTGGCCCAAGCTCAAAGCTCAAGACTATACATTTTCTATTTTAGTGATCCAAGATCACATTGAGTCTATAGGAAAAGCCAATACTATCAAGGAGGGATGAGGTGTTGCTTAATGAGGTTCTTGCTCAGAATGCTTAGTGATATGCTCCAAAGCCCTCAACTACCTTGTCACATCCACATATGACCTAAACCAAAAGTCAAACTCGGCCCCACCGATTCTTTCTATCCGGCGCCACCGAGTTTAGATGCCATAGCCACTGCCACAAACCCTAGGCAAATTGGTCTCACCGATAGGGATCTTGGTCTCACCGAGATGGGATTGTAAACTCTTTGTATGTATCCATTGCCAAAATCGGTCCCACCGAGTTTGTGTAATTAGTCCTACCGAGATTACAATGTAAACTCTGTGTTTCCTTTTCGTAACATTTCGGTCCCACCGAGATGAGTGAATCGGTCCCACCGAGTTTACCTGACCAACTCTATGGTTAGCTTATTACCAAAATCGGTCTCATCGAGTTTGTGTAATCGGTCTCACCGAGATTACGTTATGCCCTAACCCTAACCATATCGGTCCTACCGAGTTGCATGTCGGTCCCACCGAAAATCCTAAGGGTCACTTGATTTGCTGAATCGGTCCGACCGAGTTTCACAATTTGGTCCCACCGAGATTGGTAAGTTGTGTGTAACAGTTAGATTTTGTGTGGATGCTATATATATCCCTCCACCCCCTCTTCACTCGTGGAGAGAGCCATCAGAACATGCCTACACTTCCAACTTACATTTTCTGAGAGAGAACCACCTACACTTGTGTTGAGGTCAAGATATTCCAATCCTACCATAAGAATCATGATCTCTAGCCTTCCCCAAGTTGCTTTCCACTCAAATCTTCTTTCCTCGAAATCCAAATCCTGTGAGAGAGAGTTGAGTGTTGGGGAGACTATCATTTGAAACACAAGAGCAAGGAGTTCATCATCAACACACCATTTGTTACTTCTTGGAGAGTGGTGTCTCCTAGATTGGCTAGGTGTCACTTGGGAGCCTCCGACAAGATTGTCGAGTTGAACCAAGAAGTTTGTACGGGCAAGGAGATCGCCTACTTCGTGAAGATCTACCCCTAGTGAGGCAAGTCCTTCGTGGGTGACGGCCATGGTGGGATAGATAAGGTTGCTTCTTCATGGACCCTTCATGGGTGGAGCCCTCCGTGGACTCGCGCAGCCGTTACCCTTCGTGGGTTGAAGTCTCCATCAACGTGGATGTACGATAGCACCACCTATCGGAACCACGGCTCAAAAATCTCCGTGTCTCCAAATTGCGTTTGCACACTCCAATCCCAACTCTTTCAATTCTTGTAAGTTGCATGCTTTACATTTCGCTGCTCATATACTCTTTGCATGCTTGCTTGATGTGTATTGTGATTGTTAAACTTGTGCCAAAACTCCACTTAAACTTAAGGAAATTAAAAACTGCAACTTTTGGTACATAGTGTCTAATCACCCCCCCTCTAGACACCTCTTCTCGAACCCTTTCACTTGCTGAAGCATTTCGACTAATCGAGCTGGCCCACTAACACGTATATTTGCGAGAAATAGAGTAAGAAAGGCGGAGCACACGGGATCGAACCTCAGCGACTATATCTCGCATTAAGCGATAGGGTAGGAAGTCTCACTAAAGATTCTACAGTAATTGGGCGGGCCCATTCGCACGCGCACAGCTAAAGTAAAAAAGAGCAGGAAAAGGGGAGAAGTCGGGATCAATCACTTGTCTTCGGGAGATCATTGGCGCTACTAGCCTGTCACATCCCTAGTTCTGGCCTGACCTATGCTAGGTTCCATGTGAGCATCATGTTTATATTCAAATGAAACTTGAATTGAGGAATTTTCAAAAGCCTCAGAAGTCCTCTAAAAATAACCAACATTTAAATCTCATCAAATGAGTCCAAGAAAATGTTCATGTTATTCTGCAAAAATATTGGCATGAGGTAAAATTCAAACCAACATTTTTGGAATCACGGAAATATTTATTTTGGGCCTTTGACTTAAACCAATGACATATCTGAGTTGAATTTATTTCTGTTATATAAGAAATAAAGTTCAAATATTTTTGTAAGTTTCCTGTGACCTTGGACTAGTTCCTGAGCTCACATACAATTTACAGAAAGTTAAAAAAATGATTTGATGTTTTAAATCAAATCAAAACCAATTGCAGAAAATAGAAAACATTAATAAATAGAAAAACCAGAGAGAGAGAGAGCCTACATGGGGCACTTACCTGGCGCCACCAACCGGCCCAGCACTGCAGCTGGCCGGCCCAGCCCACCACCGCCTCCTCCCTGTCGCCTTCCTCCTTGCGCCAGTAGGCAGGGACGCGTGCCTGGCGTGCGCGGCCACACGCCGGCCACCTCCTCCCTGCCTGGCTGCCTCCTCCTCCCCCTGGACGCCCCCACGACGCCACGCACCCTCCTTGACCCTCTGCACCTCTCCCCTCTCTCGCTGGATCTTCTCCCCCTCCTCTGCTCTCTCTCCCTCTCACCACCGAACGCCGCCGCCGACCGTCACCACCGCGGCCACCAGCATCCCCACGCCCAGCCAGCTAGTGCCCGAGCTCCGCCTCCTCGCGCTGAACCTCTCCACGCCGAAGGAAACAAGCCGGAGGGCCCCGCTTCGTCGCCATCGTCGCCGCCTTCGTCGTCGGTCGCCGGAGATCCGCCTCGCCGCCCCGCTCGCTCCGACGCTTCCCCGGCCCCTCCATCTGCACCGGCCAACTCGCCGTGAGCTCCTCTTCTTTCTCCCCCTAGCCACGTCGCTCGAGCCGCCCCCTAACCCCGTTGGCCATCACGGCTGAGAGCTCGGCTCCGCTGGCCATGTCACCGTCGTGACCACAGACGCGTAAGCTCGAAACCGAGCGCGTCACCGTGCTCAGCACATCGCCAGGAGGCCGTAGTACCCAGCCATTTGCCCCGCCGTGCCCCATAGCACCATTCCCAACCTCGCCCGAACTCCGGCTGCCGCCGAGGTCGATGCCGCGATCGACTCCGGCCACCCCTGCCGCTAACCCCGGTCCAGTTGGTTGCGGAAGAGCACCAGCAACGCGTAGAGCCCCTCAGTCGCTGATTTGGTCGCCGGAGGAGCGTTTCCGACGCCCTCCGTCGTCACTGGCGTCGCCGGCGACGAGCCGCGGGTCAACTCCGGCGAGTTTGACCCGGGTTTGACCGCACTTTGACCCGCTCTGGCTCACTGACGTGTGGGCCATGCACTGTTTATTTAGGTGTTAGATTAGTTAACACTAATTAATTTAGTTAATTAACTAAACACTGACATGTGGGCTCATGCCCCCACTGACACTTTTAGTTAGGATTAAATTAGCACTAACACTCCCTGCTAATTAGCCTAGACACTGACGTATGGACCCCACTGGTCAGGTTTGACCTGGACCAGCCCTATTGACCCTGCTGACGTCACTCTGACGCATTGCTGACGCAATAACTAATTTCTGGATTTATTTTTATATAGAAAATTCCAGAAATTGTTGCAAACTTCTAAAAATCATAGTAAATCAACCGTAACTCCAAATGAGATAAATTATATATGAAAAATGATCAGAAAAATCCAATCTATCCATCTGTACCATTTTCATGCATGTTAGAACAACTTAAAGCTGCTGTATACAACAATTTGAATTAATAGCATTTGAAATGTCATATATGGAGTTTGAGTTTGAATCTTGGATTCAAACCAACTCCATTTAATCTGCTGCTAGTTGCATTAGCCCAAAACACATTCTTATTGCCATGTCATAGCATGCATCATATTGTGCATTGCATTGATTGTGTTTCTTCTTTGTGTGTCCGTGCTTGTCCCCTCTCAGTAGACGTGTTCCGACGATGTGATCGATGACACCAATGAAGAAATATACTATCTTCAGAAGTGCCAGGCAAGCAAAACCCCCTTGTTCATTCCGATACAATCCCACTCTCTCGCTCCTGCTCTCTTTTACTGCATTAGGACAACAACGATTCATTTGTTACTTGCTGCGGTAGCTGAACCCCTTTATCCTCTGCATGACCTGTCATTGCCACAGTAAATAGATGAAACCCACTAGCATGAGTAGGAGTTGTTTGAGCCCTGTTGTGCCTACTCATTCATGCTTGTTTGTCATGCCTGCTACTGCTTAGAGTTGAGTCAGGTCTGATTCATCGGGGATGAATCAGAGGTGTGTGAACATGTCCTACTGTGTATGAGCTAAGTGTGTGAACACGATTTGGTAAAGGTAGCGGTGAGAGGCCATGTAGGAGTACATGGTGGGTTGTCTCATTGAAGCCGTCCTTAGGAACTGAGTTATGTGTTTGTGATCCATGATTCAACTACTACCATGCATTGGGCCCTGAAATATGACCCCGCTCGACTTCTTATTCACCCTAGTCCTCTGTCCAGGAGTTGCAAGTAGTTTCTGGTGTTTGTAGTATGCTGGAGGCCATGGGCAGCGCTGACCCGAGGGGTGGGCTGTAATGCGGTAGGCACGTGGCCGGGTATACCGGGCGCCCGTTTGGTGTCACGGAACCCTGTTCACATCGTTTGGGGCTGTGAGCGAAACCTCGGCCGGATCTCCTCGCGGATGGAACCCGAATAGGCGATAAACCTGGACTAGAGACTTGAGTGTTTAGGTAGGTCGTGGTCTACACCCACGTCAGCTTTCACTTGAAGTCTGCCGAGCACATGTCTTGTGCAGACGTTAAGTGGTGGAAACATGCATGAAGAAGTACACCCCTGCAGGGTTAACATCATCTATTCGAATAGCCGTGTCCTCGGTAAAGGACTTCTGGGTTGCCTATAACAGTTCATAGACAAGTGAAAGTGGATACTTTAAAATGCGTAAGATAAGCGTGAGTGCTATGGATGGCGTTCTCGTAGGGAGACGGGAGCGGATCCATAGTGGTGTATTGATATGGTGAATATGTGGACTCGTGTGCGCCACCTCAAAAGAGTTACTTGCAGTCGTAGTTCAGGATAGCCATCGAGTCAAAGCTGGCTTGCTGCAGTTAAACTCCACCACCCCCTTTGTTGATAATGATGCATATGTAGATAGTTCTGATGTAAGTCTTGCTGGGTACATTTGTACTCACGTTTGCCTATTTTATGTTTTTGCAGAGAGACTTCAGTCTCACTAGTAGTTCCACGTGGACTTCGACGTTTAGCTTGATACCTCAGCTACGATCTTGTGCCATCGGCAGGATCTGGTAGATAGTCAGGCTTCTTAGCCTTTTTCATTTGTAGATGTCTGTACTCAGACATGTTACGCTTCCGCATGTGCTTTGACTTGTATGCTCTGAATGTTGGGTCATGAGACCCATGATTGTAATATCTTGCTGCCCGGAGCCTATTGAATAAATACTTGAGTCATAGAGTCATGATGTGATGCCATGTTGTATTTGCACATATCGAGCATATTGTGTGTATGTTATTGAAATGCTTGGTATGTGTGGGATCTGACTATCTAGTTGTTTATCCTTGGTAGCCTCTCTTACCGGGAAATGTCTCCTAGTGTCTCCATTGAGCCTTGGTAGCTTGCTACTGCTCCGGAACACTTAGGCTGGCCGGCATGTGTCCTTCTTCGTTCCTGTGTCTGTCCCTTCGGGGAAATGTCACGCGATGAATACCGGAGTCCTGTTAGCCTGCTACAGCCCGGTTCACCGGAGTCCTGCTAGCCCAGTGCTACAGCCTGGATTCACTCGCTGATGACCGACACGTTCGATGCTGGGTCATGGATGCCTGTCCCTGTAAGTCTGTGCCACTTTGGGTTTACGACTAGCCATGTCATCCCGGGCTCCTTATCATATGGATGCTAGCGACACTATCATATACGTGTGCCAAAAGGCGCAAACGGTTCCGGGCAAAGGTAAGGCGACACCCGTGGGAATACCGTGCGTGAGGCCGCAAAGTGATATGAGGTGTTACATGCTAGATCGATGTGGCATTAAGTCGGGGTCCTGACAGCTTTGGTATCAGAGCCTGACTGCCTGTAGGATTACCAAGCCAAACTGGTCGAAGTTGTGTCTAGAAATGCTTTAGTTATGTAAGGGAATTGATTGTGGCATGGAATGTAAGGCTCTTTTTACTCCTTATACCTCATGGCCTTCTGATCTGAGTCAACCTCTTCTCTTCTACGAGGATTAAGAACTAGGCCTTCTCATCTATCTATCAGGATGATGTGTTACTAATCCATAGACTTATAGGATTGTTGGTTTCAAGCCCCAGTTTAGTTCCTACTACTTCCGTGTGTTGTTAGTTGATCTCAGAACCTTGTTATTGTGATGTTGAGTGGTCATGCCACTATTTTGCAGGATGTCTCAAATCATTTTGAGCATTTACAGTCGTTATGCTGTCCGAGTCATCCTAGGTTTCTAAACAATCTGATGCACTTGCAAATCCTTTTCCTCTGGTTTTTATGTTCCTTTGGGCCAGGTTAATCACACTAATTGCTGAGCTGAGGTATTCTATTGCCTCGACATATATGTTGGAATTATTATTATGACCCTAGGTGTCCTAGGGGATCATCTAGTAATCTAGCCATGATTTGTGCCCCAGTGTGATGATTCTCGCCATCATTCTCGAAAGCATCCCGTGATGCCACTTAGTATGTAGGTATTCTACTTCTGGGTTTGAACCCGAGATTCACCCTACTTACTTCATGTTGATAGTGTTTGCTAGTTCCTTTAGGTTATTAGTAACCTTTGCATTAGTCCTCGAGGTCCGTGGTATTTCCTTCTTCCAAATACTATGAACCACTTACGGCAGATGTCTATTGGATCAAAAGATCACAACAGGAGTGCCTTCGATGGGTTCTCCATTCTATATTGCGACTCTGCCAGTTCTACTTTTCTGCATGGGTTATCTGGAAGAAACTTGTTGAACTTGTTTCGACATACTAATCTATGCATCCACAACTTAGAAAGTTATATGTTCCTTGAGTTGTCCCCCTTTAGTTGTATCCTGACCTTCGTCTATCGATTGATAGTCAGGAGTAGTCGTGCATTCGTGTTCATCGATGCCTTTTACTTCTGTGGTCCGTCAAGCCATTCTATTCGGAATGACTAGGAGAAACAAACTCCAGTACCTCATCCACATCTAGGATTGGGTCAAAGTAGTTGTACCTCGCAGATCAAAATGCCAACCCAGCTTTTGATCTGTTCTACCTGAAGTATTACCCACTTTACATCAGGAATATCATGAGGATTGCACCATCTCTTATGAATTCTTGACGCAGTAATACTTCTTGCCATCATTGTTCATTCCTCGGTTTCCGTGTTATTGTAACCGGAATGCCGACAAGTGAATCGTGGTGTGTGAAATCAATACTGCTAGCAACTCCGTTGCTTAGTGGTTAATGGACAACATTCTCATTTTTAGCGTGTTGGTTATTGAATCGTCACCCTAAGGTTGATTGTGCTACCTAGTCCCTATTTCCGGTGCACTCTTTGGTCGTTGAGTTTGGATTTTGTCAATCCCTCGCTCTTTTAATCATATCATCTTGCCCTGAAAAGCAAGATTGTTCTCGAGCTTAGTAACATGTCGGTGGTTCGTGATTTTCCGAATATCTTCTCGGAAGTATTACCAGGTTGTCACCTGACCGCTATGTTGAGTTCGTGATCAAGATGGTTTATTCCTGTAAACCACCCTTTCTCCAGGAATTCGTGTTGGATACCCCTGAGCTAGTTGGTTAAGCCAAACAACAACTTGGAGAGTTGGAAGATAAAAGCTTGTCCGACTTAGCTCATCCCAAAGGGATATCTTTGTGTGTGTGTTGAAGAAAGATAATATCTTCATTGATTGATCCTCATGATCAGTTGGTGGACCTTTTGTCTTGCCAAGACCTTGATTTGAGTATGGGCTATCCTCAAATCAAGTCAGAACCAATGATGTTCGTAATGTTGTCTTACTCGTGAATTTTCCTCGAGCATACACCATTAAATCTTTTGGGTCTGACCAATACTAGAACCTTGTTCACATAGTTATGGAATTCCATCTCCATGGGAATCTGGATGAATTGTTGTTGAGCCCATCGACAACATCCTTGTCTTCTCCATAGTTTTGTTGAACATTAAGCTAGTGTTGGAAACTTTTTAAAGCATTTGTTCATGCTAGCTCATGAAGCATATGTTCGGATGTAAGAAGTGACTTCCTCTAGTTCATGTGCATTTGATGCAAGTTGCCGCCGTGGATTCGAGAAAGTCAATGTTGCTTCCTTTGGAATCATCCCAAATCGGTCATGCATACGTGCGAAGTATTCTGTGGTTCGGAGACTTGCAACCTTCATTCTATATGTATTCCTAGCACACCAAGCCACTGATTGATTTGTTCAAGGAGAAGAAGTCTCTTCTTAAGAGCAAGACTTATGCAAGGACTTCGATATCCTCGATGATGGTTCCCCCTCTGAACTCGGTAGTGTTTAGTTATAAGACTACTACTTGGTCATGCTTGCCTGAGGCAGCGTGTTCGCATGTTTGTAGCAGAACCGGCTCGTGTTTTGGAGCTTGCTAACGTAGTTCATTCCCCGAGAATCTCGCAATGTCATCTCATCGATTTGTGTTGCAAACTTTCATTTTTCTTTCTAGACTTGATGGGTCTGGACTATTCTAACACCAACCAGATCTGAATCTTAGGCAGATATGATGGTTGGAACATTTCCCAAGAACTATAATATTGGTCTCTCTGTAACCGGTAAAGTGGATGTCGTGGCCAACACACCCAACCGGAACACCTGTTATTGTAGTATCTTGATTGAGAAAGTTGGCCACCTCCCCCTGAGGACTTCGTAGGATTTACCCCCTAGTTGACCCTTATGGATTTTTGAGATTCCGAAGTCCGACCTTTTACTTGATGTTCTAGATATCAAACCATTTCAATGAATGGGTTATGCTAGCACATCAAGGAGAACATTAGAAGCGGAGTGCTAAATGCCTCTCGGTCAATCATCCAGATTTTGTTCCCTTGGCCCCGCCAAGGTGAAATCTGAGAAGGTGTTATCTTCCTTTGCATCTGCATCTTCCACCGGTTTTCGTCATGGTAGTATGTTGTGTTGCCAGGATCCTTGACACGGATATTGGTAAAACCTTGATGATTATGGAAATGCTCAAGCTCTTGAAAGCATGCACAAGCATTAGGTGCTATCATAGTTACTAACCGAGATTGTTCCCAGTTTTCCTCGGTTATGCTATAAATTTTCAAACAGTGGACTCACTCTCTACTGTTGAGCTTCTCCCCAGTTACTAAAATCAACCCTTGTGTTGTTTTCAACAAGGTAATCCACATCATCCATTCTAATCCAGTTATGCATTCTACCGAACCCCTCCAAACAATCGCTCAAGAATTGCCTTAGGCTGGTATAAAGAGTTTCAATGATCTTTGGATCAAAGGTAATTCTTTTTGCCACTTAATGGGGATATATTCTACGAGTCACCACCTCTAAGATGTCTCGTTATGGTATCAAGGCAATTCAACTCCTCGCTACATTGACAACCGTTCACCACCTTCTTAAGCGTGAAATTGTTGTCTACCTAGTGGACCTTCGTTATCTGCTTCACTCCATTCCTCTAGATGTGTGCTTCGCGTCTCAGCTCATGAGATGTTTCTATGTCTCATTCTGTGAGTGGATCCTGGGTTGCTCGATCTTCGAGAAGATCAATCCTTCTAGAGTTTCATTTCCCTCTCGTGGTCATGTTGGTAGGAGTTCCTGGAGGAAGACTTCGAGATAATGATGGTGATTGAATCAACGTTCTTATGAAGGGCAACCTGGATCTTGAAGATTGTGTTAGGTTGCGTTCCCCCTTCGCCTTACCCTACGCTTGAATCTCGGGACGAGATTCTTGTTTAGTGGGGGTGAGTTGCCACATCCCTAGTTCTGGCCTGACCTATGCTAGGTTCCATGTGAGCATCATGTTTATATTCAAATGAAACTTGAATTGAGGAATTTTCAAAAGCCTCAGAAGTCCTCTAAAAATAACCAACATTTAAATCTCATCAAATGAGTCCAAGAAAATGTTCATGTTATTCTGCAAAAATATTGGCATGAGGTAAAATTCAAACCAATATTTTTGGAATCACAGAAATATTTATTTTGGGCCTTTGACTTAAACCAATGACATATCTGAGTTGAATTTATTTCTATTATATAAGAAATAAAGTTCAAATATTTTTGTAAGTTTCCTGTGACCTTGGACTAGTTCCTGAGCTCACATACAATTTACAGAAAGTTAAAAAAATGATTTGATGTTTTAAATCAAATCAAAACCAATTGCAGAAAATAGAAAACATTAATAAATAGAAAAACCAGACAGAGAGAGAGCCTACCTGGGGCACTTACCTGGCCCACCAACCGGCCCAGCACTGCAGCTGGCCGGCCCAGCCCACCACCGCCTCCTCCCTATCGCCTTCCTCCTTGCGCCAGTAGGCAGGGACGCGTGCCCGGCGTGCACAGCCACACGCCGGCCACCTCCTCCCTGCCTCGCTGTCTCCTCCTCCCCCTGGACGCCCCCACGACGCCACGCACCCCCCCTCGACCCTCTGCACCTCTCCCCTCTCTCGCTGGACCTCCTCCCCCTCCTCTGCTCTCTCTCCCTCTCACCACCGAACGCCGCCGCCGACCATCACCACCGCGGCCACCAGCATCCCCACGCCCAGCCAGCTAGTGCCCGAGCTCTGCCTCCTCGCGTTGAACCTCTCCACGCCGAAGGAAACAATCCGGAGGGCCCAGCTTCGTCGCCATCGTCGCCGCCTTCGCCGTCGGTCGCCAGAGATCCGCCTCGCCGCCCCGCTCGCTCCGACGCTTCCCCGGCCCCTCCATCTGCACTGGCCAACTCGCCGTGAGCTCCTCTTCTTTCTCCCCCTAGCCACGTCGCTCGAGCCGCCCCTAACCCCGTTGGCCATCACGGCCGAGAGCTCGGCTCCGCCGGCCATGTCGCCGTCGTGGCCACAGACGCGTAAGCTCGAAACCGAGCACGTCACCATGCTCAACACATCGCCAGGAAGCCGTAGCACCCAGCCGTTCGCCCCGCCGTGCCCCACAGCACCATTCCCAACCTCGCCCGAACTCCGGCCGTCGTCGAGGTCGATGCCGCGATCGACTCCGGCCACCCCTGTCGCTAACCCCGGTCCAGTTGGTTGCGGAAGAGCACCAGCAATGCATAGAGCCCCTCAGTCACTGATTTGGTCGCCGGAGGTGCGTTTTCGACGCCCTCCGCCGTCGCTGGCATCGCCGGCGACGAGCCGCGTGTCAACTCCGGCGAGTTTGACCCGGGTTTGACCGCACTTTGACCCGCTCTGGCTCACTGACGTGTGGGCCAGGCACTTTTTATTTAGGTGTTAGATTAGTTAACACTAATTAATTTAGTTAATTAACTAAACACTGACATGTGGGCTCATGCCCCCACTGACACTTTTAGTTAGGATTAAATTAGCACTAACACTCCCTGCTAATTAGCCTAGACACTGACGTATGGACCCCACTGGTCAGGTTTGACCTGGACCAGCCCTGTTGACCCTGCTGATGTCACTCTGACGCATTGCTGACGCAATAACTAATTTCTGGATTTATTTTTATATAGAAAATTCCAGAAATTGTTGCAAACTTCTAAAAATCATAGTAAATCAACCGTAACTCCAAATGAGATAAATTATATATGAAAAATGATCAGAAAAATCCAATCTATCCATCTGTACCATTTTCATGCATGTTAGAACAACTTAAAGCTGTTGTATACAACAATTTGAATTAATGGCATTTGAAATGTCATATATGGAGTTTGAGTTTGAATCTTGGATTCAAACCAACTCCATTTAATCTACTGCTAGTTGCATTAGCCCAAAACACATTCTTATTGCCATGTCATAACATGCATCATATTGTGCATTGCATTGATTGTGTTTCTTCTTTGTGTGTTGGTGCTTGTCCCCTCTCAGTAGACGTGTTCCGATGATGTATCGATGACACCAATGAAGAAATATACTATCTTCAGAAGTGCCAGGCAAGCAAAACCCCCTTGTTCATTCTGATACAATCCCACTCTCTTGCTCCTGCTCTCTTTTACTGCATTAGGACAACAACGATTCATTTGTTACTTGCTGTGGTAGCTGAACCCCTTTATCCTCTGCATGACCTGTCATTGCCACAGTAAATAGATGAAACCCACTAGCATGAGTAGGAGTTGTTTGAGCCCTGTTGTGCCTACTCATTCATGCTTGTTTGTCATGCCTGCTACTGCTTAGAGTTGAGTCAGGTCTGATTCATCGGGGATGAATCAGAGGTGTGTGAACATGTCCTACTGTGTATGAGCTAAGTGTGTGAACACAATTTGGTAAAGGTAGCGGTGAGAGGCCATGTAGGAGTACATGGTGGGTTGTCTCATTGAAGCCGTCCTTAGGAACTGAGTTATGTGTTTGTGATCCATGATTCAGCTACTACCATGCATTGGGCCCTGAAATATGACCCCGCTCGACTTCTTATTCACCCTAGTCCTCTGTCCAGGAGTTGCAAGTAGTTTCTGGTGTTTGTAGTATGCTGGAGGCCGTGGGTAGCGCTGACCCGAGGGGTGGGCTGTAATGCGGTAGGCACGTGGCCGGGTATACCGGGCGCCCGTTTGGTGTCACGGAACCCTGTTCACATCATTTGGGGCTGTGAGCGAAACCTCGGCCGGATCTCCTCGCGGATGGAACCCGAATAGGCGATAAACCTGGACTAGAGACTTGAGTGTTTAGGTAGGTCGTGGTCTACACGCACGTCGGCTTTCGCTTGAAGTCTGCCGAGCACATGTCGTGTGCAGACGCTAAGTGGTGGAAACATGCATGAAGAAGTACACCCCTGCAGGGTTAACATCATCTATTCGAATAGCCGTGTCCGCGGTAAAGGACTTCTGGGTTGCCTATAACAGTTCATAGACAAGTGAAATTGGATACTTTAAAATGCGCAAGATAAGCGTGAGTGCTATGGATGGCGTTCTCGTAGGGAGACGGGAGCGGATCCATAGTGGTGTATTGATATGGTGAATATGTGGACTCGTGTGCGCCACCTCAAAAGAGTTACTTGCAGTCGTAGTTCAGGATAGCCACCGAGTCAAAGCTGGCTTGCTGCAGTTAAACTCCACCACCCCTTTGTTGATAATGATGCATATGTAGATAGTTCTGATGTAAGTCTTGCTGGGTACATTTGTACTCACGTTTGCCTATTTTATGTTTTTGCAGAGAGACTTCAGTCTCACTAGTAGTTCCACGTGGACTTCGACGTTTAGCTTGATACCTCAGCTACGATCTTGTGCCCTCGGCAGGATCTGGTAGATAGTCAGGCTTCTTAGCCTTTTTAATTTGTAGATGTCAGTACTCAGACATGTTACGCTTCCGCATGTGCTTTGACTTGTATGCTCTGAATGTTGGATCATGAGACCCATGATTGTAATATCTCGCTCCCCGGAGCCTATTGAATAAATACTTGAGTCGTAGAGTCATGATGTGATGCCATGTTGTATTTGCACATATCGAGCATATTGTGTGTATGTTATTGAAATGCTTGGTATGTGTGGGATCTGACTATCTAGTTGTTTATCCTTGGTAGCCTCTCTTATCGGAAAATGTCTCCTAGTGTCTCCACTGAGCCTTGGTAGCTTGCTACTGCTCCGGAACACTTAGACTGGCCGGCATGTGTCCTTCTTCGCTCCTGTGTGTGTCCCTTCGGGGAAATGTCACGCGATGAATACCGGAGTCATGTTAGCCTGCTACAGCCCGGTTCACCGGAGTCCTACTAGCCCAGTGCTACAGCCTGGATTCACTCGCTGATGACCGACACGTTCGATGCTGGGTCATGAATGCCTGTCCCTGTAAGTCTGTGCCACTTTGGGTTTACAACTAGCCATGTCAGCCCGGGCTCCTTATCATATGGATGCTAGCGACACTATCATGTACGTGTGCCAAAAGGCGCAAACGGTTCCGGGCAAAGGTAAGGCGACACCCGTGGGAATACCGTGCGTGAGGCCGCAAAGTGATATGAGGTGTTACATGCTAGATCGATGTGGCATTAAGTCAGGGTCCTGACATAGCCACTCCACTAACATCCCATCCGTGGTAAGTAGTAGGGGCACCTCCTACTTGAGGCGAATCGACCAGTTTGTCGGATTTTTTCTTGTTTCTTCTTTTTCTTTCCTTTCCTTTTTTCTTCTCCATTTTTTCATAGTTTATTGCATTTGTTTCCACATTTTTTATTTCCATGTTTTTTCTTTGGTTTATTTAGTTTCTTTTTTGTTTTCATTTTTTTGTTCTTTTGGTTTCCATTCTACATTTTTTATATATGTCAACAATATTTTTATAATACATGTCTAACATCTTTCCAATACAAGTTTAATATTTTTCTAATACATGGTCAATATTTTTTTCTATGCACATTTTATACAATTTTTAAATACTTGGTCAACATTTTTCCTATTAACACTTTAAAACTTATTAAAATGCTTGATTACCATTTTCCAAATACAAGATTAACATTTTCTAGTACATAGTCAACATTTTTTCTGTGCACATGTAATTATTTTTTCAAATGCTTGATTAACATTTTTAAACGCAACATTAACCCTTTTGAACAGATGTTCAACATTTTTCAAACGCTTGATTGAATTTTTTGAAATACTTTTTCAATTTTTTCTCAAATGCATCATTCACATTTTTATATACATGATACAAATTTTCCATTTTTTAATACATCACAAACATTTTATCTATACACCATTTAACATTTTTCAAATGCCTTATTAACATTTTTTTAAATGCTTGATTAACATTTGTACACATGATCAAAAAATTTCATCCTTTTCTTAATGCATGGTCAACATTTTTTTATACACATTTCACCTTTTCCAAATGCTTGATTAATTTTTTTCAAATATTTGTTCAAAATTTTTTCAAATGCTTGATTAAAATTTTTAAACACATGACAAATTCGTTTCATACACATTTTATTTTATTTATATATATTTTCTTTATAAAATTTTCTATATACACATTTAACATTTGAAAAATGCTTGGTCAAAAAAATTCAAATGTTTTCTGTAGAGTTTTTTTTATCATATATATTTTAAAATAATTGTATGTATAAACAAAAATAAAAATAAAAAAGCAAAAAAACAAAACAAACAGGTAAAAGAAAAAAAATGAGGCCGTTGTTCCCGCGTGCCTGGGCCGGTCCAACTGGCTCGAGCCTTCTGCGAGGGTTCCCACCGTCTCACTTAATGCGAGACATAGGGGGGTACCTGATAGAACCTGGGATCTCCTGGTTGCTTGGTAGCGCTGTTAGCCACTGAGCTACATCAAGTTTGTGCTAAATAAGGCAGGCGCATCCTACTAGAAGAAAAGGAGACGGTTTTTATGCTAGTTTTTGTTTTTTATTTTCTTTCTCCATTTTCTTATGTATTATTCGGTTTTATTTGTGGTTTTTCTTCTTCTTCTTCTTTCATTTTCTTTTGTTTCTTCCCTTTTTCTTCTCCTTTTTTTCATTTGTTTCTTTGGTTTTATTTTTCATTAAGTTTTCTTCTTTTGGTTTATTTTGTTTCTTTTTTTGGTTTTGATTTTTCTAGTTTACATTTTTTGTAAATGTCAACAACGTTTTTGTAATACATCTTTAACATTTTTCCAATACAAATATAACCTTTTTTAATACATAGTCGATATTTTTATAGACATTTTTAATATTTTTGAAATGCTTGATTAACATTTTTCTATACTACTATATAGTGTACCAGTTTCGAAAATTTGAATCTCATGACCAGAAAGGAACCTGAACCATTGATAGGGTCCATCCAATGGTTGGACATGCTCGGATTCGCTGCTACAGTTCTAGCTGCAGTACCATCGAAGCTACTGTTGTTCTCCGGAACCATCCACATATAATCAGTACCAGCCAAGGTATGTTGTTCTCTAGAACCATCCACAAATGTCAATGCTGGAAAAATCCACATGCTTGTTGTTGTTGTCGTTCATCCGTGCACGTAGCTGGCTGTCTCAGCCGCCTTGGCGGCTGGTCCATAAGCATCGGTAGCGCGCGTACTAATCGCGTCATCGCGAGAGGGATTTGGGACGGAGTTTTGAGCTGGCTGTTGTGGAATGCATCAATCAGGCGAGGGAAGCCAATGCGTGCATTTGCATGTACATGTATACTAGTAAATACAAGATTAACACTTTTTTAATACATGGTCAACATTTTTCTTATACACACTAAAGTTTTTCAAATGCTTGATTAATTTTTTTCAAATACAAGATTAATATTTTTCTAATAGATGGTTAACATTTTTCCTATGCACATTTAACATTTTTCAAACCTTTCTACATGGCCAATTTTGCTTTCTTCAAGTCAGATTGTGCAAGTTCAGCATCGCCGTCCCACCCGTTAGTATTACTTGTAGTAGTGTCTCCTTGTCTTTATCTAAGTCCTTTCCAGGGATAGTGTATTGATGCATACCACACAAAGAAAGATAAATAGCGGGGAAATTTACAATTCTGATATGACATTACCGCAAGGTGATTCTTCCACCAATCATTGTCCACCCGAGTGAATCCTCTTTCTTTTTTTGACCCGAGTGAATCCTCTTTCAGGATCCCACGCAAGCCTGTTTGGAGATTTCAAGTTCCATACATCATATGCACTCCTCCTTCAGTGAGTCTCATCTATCCTTGAACAACTCCTTCACATACCTCTTCCCAACTCTATCGTAGAATTTGAGCTCTAAGGTTCTCGTAACCTTTGGTACCCAAGCCCAAGCACAGACTATTGCCAACAAACGTTCCATCTTTGCGTATTTCACAAAAGATCTCCGTGTGACATGCATCCTAAATCATTCTCTTCATATGTTCCATTTCAATTATAGAATGCATGAAGTTGCATTTGATGAAAGGTTCTAGGTAACAATCAGCAACTCACAATGCATAGTCCTGCAAAATCCTCTACAACATCAAAATGAAATATTCTTCGACCCATGCAAGGATAGGCCATATCGCACAAATAATTACCAAAAGTGTTGTGGTATTGCCAAATCTTTCTTAACATGGAAGAGCTGCTCCAACTCTACAATTCTTCGACAAGGATCGATCATATCAAACTAATAATTAACTATTTACTAGTACTAAGCAATCACGGAGTTTGGAATCATGCAAGATAATAACCAGTTGTACACTGAAAAAAAGTTCAATGCATACACAAAATGTTGATCATACATAAAAAATTATGTTCAATGTGTGTACTTGAAAATATGTTCACTGCTTATTGAAAAATATCCACCATATATTAAAAAGTTGTTCAGTCTGTATTTAAAAAAATATTCATCGAATATTTTAAAAGGTTCGCCATATATTAAAAGTTGCTCAATGTGTATATGAAAAAAGTGTTTAGTTTGTATTTCGCGAAATGTTCAGCGTATATTTAGAAAAAAATGCTTGTACTAAAGAAAAATATAGAAAAAAGCTAAGTAAACCAGAAGAAAAACCTGAAGGTGAAAAGGGGAAAAGCAGGAAAACTAAAGTAAATAAAAAACCAACAAATCATACTATACTAGTTTTCTCCCTCTCGCTTGAGGATACTCGTCCACTGCCCAAGGCCCATGTTGCTCGCTTAAAAAAATATTCTGAATTATGAACCAATTCGCACAGACTAAAAAATGTTCATGAATTCGAAAAATTCATAAATTTAATTAAACTTCAAGAATTTGGTAAATTATATTGAATTGGAAGAAAGTTTTGATTTTAAAAAATGTGTATTCAAAAAAATGTTTCGAACTGATAAATATTCGCCTATTCAAAAAAAAAAATTCATGATTTCAACAAATGTTCGTGAACTCAAAAAATATTTGCAGATTTGGAAAATATTCTTGAACTTAAAAATGTTCAACCTAATTCGAAAAAGTTTCATGTATTCAAATTATATTTACGAATTTTAAAATTTTACTAATTTAGAAAAATGTTTACCAATTCAAAAAATATTTGTGAATTAAAATGTAATCAATAAATTAAAAATAAATTCAAATTCATAAAATGTTCATGATCTTGAGTTGTTTTTCAAAAATAAGATACTCAAATTAAAAAATGTGTTTGAAGTTTAAACTTTTCCTAAATTTTTAAAAACCACAGATTAAAAAAATGTTCATGAATTCAAAAATATTCACGAATTATAAGAATAATAAAAATATTTTAAAATAAGTACAAAAGAAAACCAGCAGAAAATAAATATAGAAAAAAACTGGTATATGGAATGTTCTAGAACGTTCCCAAAATTTGTGGGAAGCATACCACTAAATGGGCCGGCCCAAGCGATTGCCCATTATTGCATGCGTGGCGTGCAGAATAGGATCTGCCACTGGCGGGGTAGGGGATCCGGTGGTCAGTCAGCTGCAATCTTGCGGGCCTAAACCCTGAAACCACCTAGAAAGTCCAAAGAAATAGGGAAGGTTTCCTAATGCTTGAGTGACAAAAAAAGGCTTCCAGACACTCAACATAAGCTTAATTAAGGGATGCGCTGTGATTCACAAATGAAAATAGCGAAAGCAGGCCGTTCAAGGACATGACCAATTCTTAGGAGTCGACTTCGAGCACATACTCCAAGTCAATAAAAATGACTATGGTTCATAATATTCCCTCTATCCGCAATTAGCTGACACTCAAACGGATGTATCTAGCATGACGGAGGAAGTAGTAACTATGTGACATCTCCTCTCTCCATTGTTCTTCAATACAAAGATCACATAGCTGCCCTACATGATTATGATCGACCTGATGTAATTTTTGGTGTGCTTATCGTGATGTGATAAATTGTCACTTTATGATCATATTATAAATGAATTTCTACTTGGTTTCTTTGAATTTCTTCGCCTCGTGATTTATATATCGACATGCTCTCCGATTTACTAGTCTTGCACGTGCCATGTTTAGACGAATGATCTCCAAGATGAAGTTGTCTCCGTTGGTTGGTTTATATACAATATACTCTCTGATCTATTAGTCGCCATATGGCATATTTCGCGCGCTCCTTATACTTTTGAAGGCCACCAAGGCAATGCGCAAACACGGAGTCGTCATAATGCAACTTTCAGTAGGACCACCCAATCATTAGATCATCGGTGCTTCCCCAACAATTGAGGGGAAAATATGATCATCGGTTCATCGGCTCCCCAGTAATTTTCCGCCCATAGTTTGTAGCATCTCTCCTTTGGTTACCATTTTATTATCTGCAACTTATCCTTCGTTCCACCGTGCCTGCCCATTGGTAGAGCACAGCGCCGCTCGCTCTTGTTTATATCTTATTACACGCCGCATGTAGCGCCAACCATCTGTCCCGTGGCGCCTCCGGTAGCCCATGTGCGCCCTGTTGTCCCTTCAACGGTCAAAGAAAAGGGGATCTGATCTGATGGCGCCCATGGAGATGGAGAGGATGGAACCTAGACAGCAGCAACACTAGCAGTCTGTTTGCCCTTTTGCAGTCCCTACCATCATCCCCCATTCCCTTCCCCTCTCGCCTGCAGGCCCGCCGGCTCCCACTTCCAAGGTGAGCTCTGCCGCCTCTATCTATGTACTGGTTGATTGATGTGGATCTCCGCACCGCAGCAGCAACTTTCGACCCTTTTCCCCCCATTGCTGTCAGCTCAAGGTAGTATATTTGCCACACATTCCGTTGTGTAACTGTGGGAAAGCGTCACTTTTGGGAGGTTGGATGCTTCGTTCCATGGCGACGCCATTGCTTTCCGTGGAAAGAGCTTCAGTGATCGGGGTCACTCAAAGGGGCATCGATCGTTGCATCCTTGCTTTCCGTTTAGTAGGAGTACTTCTCATGGGGAGTACTTAGAGGACTATCTTTTTCCTTGGGTGTCCGTGCTCGTCATGGACATCGAGCGAATTCCGGAAATAATCTAATCTAGTGTACCATTTGCTTCTGTCCTACTTACTCAAATGCCGGAGTACAAACATCCCGGATGAATGGCGATCCGGCCGGCCACTTGCATTTCCATCACCAATGACAAGGTTCCGAACATTTTGTGCAGCTAGATCCATCTGATTCGGCGGTTCTCCGGCCGGGAATCTCCGGCAAGAACAGAGTGTTGAACCGCGGCCGTGAATTCTGATCGCGGTGTCTCGGACGATGCAAGCGACGGCGCGGCAGGTGGAGGACAAGGAGTGCTACAGCTACACCACCAATGGCGCGGCCAGTGGACGGCCGCACCGCAAGAACCCGGCCGCGTCCTCCAGGCTCAAGCCGATGCCGTCCAAGTGGGACGACGCGCAGAAGTGGCTCGTGGGCATGTCCAACGGCGGCGGCGACGGGCTGCACGGCGGCGGCGGCAAGGGCGCCAAGCCCCGCAACTCCAACGCCGACGACCGGCGCCTCCTGAGCTCGTCCTCGCAGAACGGCCGCATCTCCTGCAGCAGCGTGGACGGCGGCATCGAGTACAACATGGTGGCGGCGCCCCCGACGCCGCCGCAGCTGGGCGAGGACGACGTCGGCGAGACCAAGAACATGGACTACATGGTGCCGCCGCACGGCCACGCCCACGGCTCGCCCGTGTCGGTGTGCCTGCGGGACATGGGCACCGAGATGACGCCCATCGCCAGCAAGGAGCCGTCCAGGGCGGCCACGCCGCTGCGCTCCACCACGCCCGTCGCGCGGAGCCCGATACCGTCCCGGTCGTCCACGCCGGGGAGGCGGCGGCAGGACGCGCCGCCCGCGGGCGCTCTTGGCTCCGACGTGGTCCGGACGGCCGAGCAGGCGGCGGTAAGCAACAATGCCGTCAGTGGCGGCGAGGCGGGCAGGGACAGCGACGCCGGGGTGCACGGCGGTGCTCCCAGAGCCAACACGCTCGAGTCCCGTGCGGCGGCCTGGGACGAGGCAGAGCGAGCCAAGTTCATGGCGAGGTGCGCACGCAATCGATTACATCTTCCTTCCACCTTCAGAATCTTCAGCGCCCTGTGCGGATCTGCTTAATCAGTTCGTCATAACATTTTTCCCGGTTCGTGTGGATGGATTCAGATACAAGCGCGAGGAGGTGAAGATCCAGGCCTGGGAGAACCACGAGAAGCGAAAAGCCGAGCTGGAGATGAAGAAAATAGAGGTAACCACATTCCTGAAGATCCCATCCATCCTTTTGGCACTGCACTCATGGCGGTAAACCAAATCTGATGCCATGATTGCGTAAAGTTGCACACAGAAAGGTGGCGAGGATAGCATCATTTTTCGTGCTTGCTTCATTCATTCTCACACAGGAGTTTGCAGTGGTCCAACCAATTAGAATTCATTCACTGCACGTCTGCACCTGCATAAACCTACACGAAACAGACAAGCGGCTCTGCAGATCTTGAATGATCCGCCACCCCATCTTTTCCGAACGAGCCGATCTTGAATGAGACTACTAAACTGACTGCCCCAATTGAATTCACCGTACCAGTGGCGCAGTAGATCACCATTAGTACACTACGCTACACCGCTCGACCATTACCGCAGTAGATCTGCAGCCGCTTGATGCGCCACATGAACACTGTCGGGTGCTTATTAATTAATTTACTGCGCTGGAGTCTTAACGCATGACTGCAGTCGAAAATTGATTGATGCTAGCTTGTTTGAATTGGACTGAACCCGCAGATGAAGGCGGAGCAGATGAAGGCGCGGGCGCAGGAGAAGCTGGCGAGCAAGCTGGCGACGGCGCGGCGCGTGGCCGAGGAGAAGCGGGCGGTGGCGGAGGCGACGCTGAACGAGGGCGCGGCGAGGACGTCGGAGAAGGCGGACTACATCCGGAGGACCGGCCACCTGCCCTCCTCCTTCTTCTCCTTCAGAATCCCCTCCCTCTGCGGCTGAACTGCCTCCCTATACAGGACAGATTCATAGGGATCACCGTATATGTTGTTGCCCCACTGCTTCGTTTTGTGTCCATTGTAGGGGTTGATTGCCAAGGGGAAAAAATGTAGGGGGTGCGTGCTATCTGTGATCGCCGCACGAGCAGCTTTCAGTTCAGTGGACTTGGTTCTATTTTGTGGAAGGGCCTCGCATACAACTGAAAGAGGACTCTAGTCTAGACCCAGAGAGAAACATACTACTCCCCATGTCTCAAAATATAAGGACGTTTTTAACACTACATTAGTGTTAAAAACGTTCTTACGTTATGGAACGGACTTGTAATTTCCAAGTTGGTCGAGTTGCAAATCCGCAAAGCGAACATGCGGCTAATCATTTCCCTTGCACGGACCAATATTCAAGATCTCATCATATTAGAATAAAGAATTATTTTCTAAATCAAAACTGAGGATATATTCTCCGTCACCTGAGAAACAAACGGTCCAGAATAATGTGTGTACTGTTGGGCTCTATGGCCGAGCCCTCGTATAGGAGTAGTACAAGGCAGTGGACAAGCTCACAAATACGTACTTCCTCCATCTGAAATTAGTTGAATCTCAAACGGATGTATCTAAACTAGATACATGCGTCTGAACGTCAACTAATTCCAGACGGAAGGAGTATTCATTAATAAAAACTTGAATTCGACTTGGTTTGACTTTTTTATGAAATTGATAGTAATGTTAACTAGCACAGTGACCGGCGAGAATTCTTGCATCTCTTTATATTTGTTGTTTTTACCAACTATAAGCCCTTGAATTTAATTGTGTTTTGATTTAATCAAAACACATTGTATTAGCTTTGATACATGGTCCAAAATATAGTAAATTTTGTAGACAAACGTGTGTTTCAAGAAAACGTGAATAAATTTTGGGGCACTGACAGGCGCCGGCGGACCGGCCGAAATTTGGGCCGGTCCCTGCGCGTCGGTCAGATGTATTTGCCCCAACCATCTGATCTCACGCAAACTCTCGTCTCGCTGTTTCTTTCTTTTTCTGCGGGTCGCTCCCTCCAGCCATCGCTTGCAGCGGGGCGCCCCTCGTTCGCAGCCTTGCCCGCGCCCCCACAGCTCGCCGGCGACGCCTCGCCGGTAGCGCCCATCGTCGCCTAGTCGTAGCAAAAAGCTTAGCTGGTCACAACAAAATTGCTTCGGGTTGTAGCAAAAATGCCGCCCAAGTCGCCGCTCGCGCCCATAGTCGACGTATGCCCTTGAAGCTTTTGCTGCGCGCGGATGCAACCCTTCCACTGCCGGTTGCAGCTTCTCCACCGGTAGCCACCGGTGAGAACGCGGCCACATGATGGCGAGAGCAGCAGATGCTGGAACCATGGGCACAAAAGCTGGAAACAACGACGGGAGTTGTTGTGACGGCCTAGAGTCGACTTGCCGGTTCCAGCTTCTATGGCACCGATTGTAGCTTTTGCAGGCGCCGGATGCAGCTTCTGCCATCGATGATTGTGGCACGGGGGCACCACCATCGTAGCTCCACCACCCCCGCCATGGTTGCAGCTCCCGGCCGCCATGGTGGCAGCTCCCCGCCCAGCAGGATGTAGCTTCCGTCGTCACGGTTGTAGCACCGGGCGTAGCTGTCACAGCTCCCTCGCCGTCATGATTGTAGCTCCCGATCGCCACGTTTGCAGCTCCCCGCGCAGCCGGATGTACCTTTTGCCGTCATGGTTGTAGCATCGAGCGCCGCCATTGCAACTCCCTCGCCGCCATGGTTGCAGCTCCGTCTTGCTCTCGTGTGCATAGCAGGGCACAGCGCCGCTGGCAGCAGCACGCGGCGCATCGAGTAGATAGGCGCATCACCATCTTCCGAAAACTAGCAGCACCTCCTCTTTTGTCACACGATGGCGGACAACAGCCCCAGCTGGCTACGGGCATGGCTGGTTGTGGGCTTGTGGCGTACGGAGGAGCCATCCCCGAGGAGAAAAAGCCGCGCTGGAGCAGAGGAGATAGGATGCTTGGCGCGCTCCGAGAGATTCAGTTGCGAGAGAGAGAGGAACGATGGAAGAAAATGAGTGGCCGGTGGCTTCGTCAGTTTGTATTGGGAAGAAACGAGATACGCATGTGGGGTCGTGATAACCCACAAGTGTAGGGGATCGCAACAGCTTTCGAGGGTAGAGTATTCAATCCAAATTTATTGATTCGACACAAGGGGAGCCAAAGAATATTCTTAAGTATTAGCAGTTGAGTTGACAATTCAACCACACCTGAATAACTTAGTATCTGCAGCAAAGTATTTAATAACTAAGTAGTATGATACTAATATTAACAGTGGTAAAAGTAAAGATAAAAGTTTTGTAGTAACTGTAACAGTAGCAACGAAAAAGTAAATAAGCAAAGCACAAGATGTGAAAAGCTCGTAGGCTTTGGATCAGTGATGGATAATTATGTCGGATGCGATTCCTCATGTAATAGCTATAACATAGGGTGACACAGAACTAGCTCCAATTCATCAATGTAATGTAGGCATGTACTCCGAATATAGTCATACGTGCTTATGGAAAAGAACTTGCATGACATCTTTTGTCCTACCCTCCCGTGGCAGCGGGGTCCTAGTGGAAACTAAGGGATATTAAGGCCTCCTTTTAATAGAGAACCGGAACAAAGCATTAGCACATAGTGAATACATGAACTACTCAAACTATGGTCATCACCGAGAAGTATCCCGATTATTGTCACTTCAGGGTTGTCGGATCATAACACATAATAGGTGACTATAGACTTGCAAGATAGGATCAAGAACTCACATATATTCATGAAAACATAATAGATTTAGATCTGAAATCATGGCACTTAGGCCCTAGTGACAAGCATTAAGCATAGCAAAGTCATAGCAACATCAATCTCAGTGGATACTAGGGATCAAACCCTAACAAAACTAAGTTGATTACATGGTAAATCTCATCCAACCCATCACCGTCCAGCAAGCCTACGATGGAATTACTCACGCACGGCGGTGAGCATCATGAAATTGGTGATGGAGGATGGTTGATGATGACGACGGCGACGAATCCCTCTCTCCGGAGCCCCGAACGGACTCCAGATCAGCCCTCCCGAGAGAGATTAGGGCTTGGCCGCGGCTTCGTATTGTAAAACACGATGAAACTTTCTCTCTGATTTTTCTCTCCGCGAAACGGAATATATGAAGTTGGAGTTGAGGTCGGCGGAGCTCCAGGGGGGCCACGAGATAGGGGGGCGCGCCCCCCACCCTCGTGAACAGGGTGTGGGCCCCTTGGTCTTCATCTTTTGCCAGTATTTTTTATATTTGCCAAAACTTATCTCTGTGGATTTTTCAGGTCATTCCGAGAAGTTTTGTTTTCTGCACAATAAACAACATCATGGCAGTTCTGCTGAAAACAGCGTCAGTCCAGGTTAGTTTCATTCAAATCATGCAAGTTAGATTCCAAAACAAGGGAAAAAGTGTTTGGAAAAGTAGATACGTTGGAGACGTATCAACTCCCCCCAAGCTTAAACCTTTGCTTATCCTCAAGCAATTCAGTTGATAAACTGAAAGTGATAAAGAAAAACTTCTACAAACTCTATTTGCTCTTGTTGTTGTAAATATGTAAAGCCAGCATTCAAGTTTCAACAAGTATTATGAACTAACCATACTCACAATAACACTCAGGTCTCACAATTACTCATATCAATAACATAATCAGCTAACAAGCCATAATAATAAAACTCTGATGACAACACTTTCTCAAAACAATCATAATATGATATAACAAAATGGTATCTTGCTAGCCCTTTCTAAGACCACAAAACATAAATGTAGAGCACCTTTAAAGATCAAGGATTGACTAAACATTGTAATTCATGGTAAAAGAGATCCAGTTAAGTCATACCCAATATAAACCAATAGTAATGAATGCAAATGACAGTGTGCTCTCCAGTGGGTGCTTTTTAATAAGAAGGTGATGACTCAACATAAAAGTAAATAGATAGGCCCTTCGCAGAGGGAAGCAGGGATTTGTAGAGGTGCCAGAGCTCGATTTTAAAATAGAGATTGAATAACATTTTGAGCGGTATACTTTCATTGTCAACGCAACAACTATGACATGGCTATATCTTCCATACTACATGCATTATAGGCAGTTCCCAAACAGAATGGTAAAAGTTTATACTCCCCCACCACCAACAAGCATCAATCCATGGCTTGCTCGAAACAACGAGTGCCTCCAACTAACAACAGCCCTGTGGGAGTTTTGTTTAATTATATTGATTTGCTTTGATATTTTTGGATCATGGGACTAGGCATCCCGGTTACCGGCCCTTTCTCGTGAATGAGGAGCGGAGTCCACTCCTCTTGAGAATAACCCACCTAGCATGGAAGATACAGGCAGCCCTAGTTGAAACATGAGCCGCTCGAGCATACAAAATAGAATTTTATTTGAAGGTTTGGAGTTTGGCACATACAAATTTACTTGGAACGGTAGGTAGATACCGCATATAGGAAGGTATGGTGGACTCATATGGAACAACTTTGGGGTTTAAGGAGTTTGGATGCACAAGCAGTATTCCCGCTTAGTACAGGTGAAGGCTAGCAAAAGACTGGGAAGCGACCAACTGAGAGAGCGACAACAGTCATGAACATGCATTAAAATTGATTCACACCGAGTACAAGCATGAGTAGGATATAATCTACCATGAACATAAATATCGTGAAGGCTATGTTGATTTGTTTCAACTACATGCGTGAACATGTGCCAAGTCGAGTCACTCAGTTTATTCAAAGGAGGATACCATCCCATCATACCACATCACAATCATTTTAATAGCATGTTGGCACGCAAGGTAAACCATTATAACTCATAGCTAATCAAGCATGGCACAAGCAACTATAATCTCTAAATGCCATTGCAAATATGTTTACTTCATAATAAGCTGAATCAGGAATGATGAACTCATCATATTTACAAAAACAAGAGAGGTCGAGTTCATCCAGCTTCTTTCATCTCAACCAGTCCATCATATATCTTCATTATTGCCTTTCACTTGCACGACCGAATGATGTGTATAATAATAATAGTGCACGTGCATTAGACTAAGCTGGAATATGCAAGCATTCAACTCAAGAGAGAAGACAAAGTAATATGGGCTCTAAGCTAAATAAACAATCATGCATATGAGAGCCACTAAACATCTTCAATATGGTCTTCTACTCTCGACCCCCAAAGAAAGGAAAAGAAAAGAAAACTATTTACACGGGAAAGCTCCCAACAAGTAAAAGAAGAATGAGAAATCTTTTTGGGTTTTCATTTTAATTTCTACTACAAGCATGGAAATTAAACTAACTAATTTTTTTGGTTTTTTCTTAAGGTTTATCAAACATGCAAGAAGAAGGCTAGAAAAAGAAAAATAAACTAGCATGGATAATACAATGAAAGAGTATGAGCACCGACAACTAGAATAGTGTGTGAACATGAATGTAAAGTCGGTGAGAAATACGTACTCCCCCAAGTTTAGGCTTTTGGCCTAAGTTGGTCTAATGCCAAGGATAACCTGGCTGATATCCGTAGTCGTAACTAGGGTCGTACTGAGATGGAGCAGCAAATGCCTCCTGAGCTGCGGCATGTTGGCGAGCCGCCTCCGCTCTCCCCTCGTGTTCAGCTGCCTCCTCCCTGGTAACAACATATCTTCATTTTGCCTGGTAATCAAAAAGGAAAGGAGCAGGGAGAGTAACAGGGATAGAGCTACGTCTGTCAAAGATTAGTCGATAATGGAGGAACTGTTCATTGTTCAAAAGAAAATGATGTTTGACCATCGCGTCATAATCTAAATAAGAAGGAGGCAACACCATATCCCCCTCTCGTGGGGCTATACCAAGAAAATTAGCAACACGGGTCACATAAATACCTCCAAATAAATCTCCAGACATACCATTATTATGCAACCTACGTGCGACTATTGCTCCCAAGTTGTAATCTTTATTACCTAATACATCACTCTTGAGGACACAAAGATCAGGGACACACATGTGACATGCTTCATCTTTACCATTAATGCATCTACCAATGAAGAGAGCAAAATAATGTATAGCAGGAAAATGAATGCTCTCTATGATAGCTTGTGCTATGTCCCTAGATTCTCCCACAGTAATACTAGCAAGAAAGTCTCTAAATTTAGATTTGTGGGGATCATTAACATTGCCTCACTGCGGAAGTTTGCAAGTAGTTGTAAAATCCTCTAAGTCCATGGTATAAGATTTACCATAAATATCAAACAGGACACTTTGAGAATTACACGAAGATTTATATTTAAACCTTCTCACAAATGAATCAGTCAATTGATAGTACTAAGGACACTTATCTTGTAAGAAGTCCTCAAGATCGGCATTACGCACATATGCGTCAAATTCATCCTTGATGCATGCATTGACCATAAAATCGTCTGATGGCCACTCACAGACTTGCACTTCTGCATCCCTAGGTAGTTCATCGTCTTGCTCACGCATAGCAAGCTTGGGTCCTTTATTTATTGAGGAACCATCTTGATACATTCTCCTAGACATATTTCTTTTTCTGAAAAATTTCTGAAATTTTAGTAACTTCAAAATGAAAGTGAATAAAACTAAACAAGATTGGTAGCAACTACTCCTACAAGTGCCTAGAGCCTATATCATGCATTAGAATTACTTGGGACCTCATAAATTTAACATGCAAGCTCAAGAATAGGGTCACCTATGCAGCAAAATTTGCAATGAATAAAGCACCAGAACAAAAACTAATTGGACCAATGGAGGAGTCACATACCAAGCAACAATCTCCCAAAGCAGTTTTGTGAATGGAGCTTTGAGCAAGGAAATCAAAAATCATAGCAAAACGAGCTAGAACTCGTGCTTGAACTGGATGAGGATTTTTTTGGGAAGAAGACGGAGTGTGTGGGTGCAGGAATAAGTGGAGGGGGGCCACCTGGGGCCCACGAGACAGGGGGGCGCGCCCGGGGTGGGCCACCCCTTCGTGGCTGGTGCTTGCCCCCCTGCGTGTTTTCAGTGCCTAAAATCCTCAAATATTCCATAAAAATCATACTAAATTTGCAGGGCATTTGGAGCACTTTTATTTTCGGGATATTTTTTATTGCATGGATAATTCAAAAAACAGATAGACAATACTATTTTTGCTTTATTTATTCTAAATAATAGAAAGTAAAAAGAGGGTACAAAAGGTTGTGGCTTCTAGTTTCATCCATCTCATGATCTTCAAAATGAATCCACTAACAAGGTTGATCAAGTCTTGTTAACAAACTCATTCTGAATAACACGGAACCGGAGAAATTTCGAATAACACTAAGTTACCTCAATGGGGATATGAACATCCCCAACAATAAGAATATCATACTTTTTCTTGACAGTAGGAAGAGGAAATTCAAAACCTCCAATAATAATAGTTGGAACTTTTCCAATAGAATTGATGATATGAACTTGAGATTGTCTCCTCGGAAAGTGTACCGTATGCTCATTATCATTGACATGAAAAGTGACATTGCCTTTGTTGCAATCAATAACAGCCCCTGCAGTGTTCAAAAAGGTTCTACCAAGGATAATCGACATACTATCGTCCTCGAGAATATCAAGAATAACAAAGTCCGTTAAGATAGTGACATTTGCAACCACAACAGGCACATCCTCACAAATACCGACAGGTATAGCAGTTGATTTATCAGCCATTTGCAAAGATATTTCAGTAGGTGTCAACTTATTCAATTCAAGTCTACGATATAAAGAGAGAGGCATAACACTAACACTGGCTCCAAGATCACATAAAGCAGTTTTAACATAATTTCTTTTAATGGAGCATGGTATAGTTGGTACCCCTGGATCTCCAAGTTTCTTTGGTATTCCACCCTTAAAAGTATAATTAGCAAGCATGGTGGAAATTTCAGCTTCCGTTATCTTTCTTTTATTTGTAATGATATCCTTCATATACTTAGCATACGGGTTTAATTTAAGCATATCAGTTAGGCGCATACGTAAGAAGATAGGTCTAATCATTTCAGCAAAGCGCTCAAAATCCTCATCATCCTTTGTCTTGGATGGTTTAGGAGGAAAGGGCATGGGTTTCTGAACCCATGGTTCTCTTTCTTTACCGTGCTTCCTAGCAACAAAATCTCTTTTATCATAATGTTGATTCTTTGATTGTGGGTTATCAAGATCAACAACAGGTTCAATCTCTACATCATTGATATTGCTAGGTTGAGCATTAACATGAACATTATCATTAACATTATCACTAGGTTCATGTTCATCACCTGATTGTGTTTCAGCATCAGAAATAGAAATATCATTGGGATTCTCAGGTGTGTCTACAATAGGTTCACTAGAAGCATGCAAAGTCCTATCGTCCTTCTTTTTCTTCTTTTTGGAAAAACTAGGTGCCTCTAAATTATTTCTCTGAGAATCTTGCTCGATTCTCTTAGGGTGGCCTTCAGGATACAAAGGTTCCCGAGTTATTCTACCAGTTTTAGTAGCCACTCTAACAGCAAAGTCATGTTTATTATTTAATTCATCAAGCAAATCACTTTGAGCTTTAAGTACTTGTTCAGCTTGAGTGGTAACCGCAGAAGCATATTTGCTAGTGAGTTTAATTTCACCTTTAACTCTAGCCATATAATCACTCAAGCGTCCTATCTCGAAAGAATTATTCATTAATTCTCTACCAACATAAGCATTAAGACTTTCTTGTCTAGCCGTAAAGTCATCAAATTCATCTAAGCATGGGCTATGAAATTTAGTAGAGGGAATTTCAACTTTATCATATCTATAGAGAGAATTTACCTTTACTACTTGTGTCGGGTTATCAAGATAATGTGTTTCTTCAACAGGCGGTATATTAAGACCATGTATTTCTTCAATAGGAGGTAAATTCTTAACATCTTCAGCTTTAATACCTTTTTCTTTCATTGATTTCTTTGCCTCTTGCATATCTTCACGACTGAGAAATAGAACACCTCTCTTCTTAGGAGTGGGTTTAGGAATAGGCTCAGGAGTTGGCTCAATTGGTTCAGGAATTGCCTCAGGAATTGGCTCAGGAAGAGTCCAATTATTTTCATTAGTCAACATATTATTCAATAGTAATTCAACTTGGTTGACTGTTCTTTCCCTGAAAACACAACCAGCACAACTATCCAAGTAGTCCTTGGAAGCATCGGTTAGTCCATTATAAAAGATATCAAGTATTTCATTTTTCTTAAGAGAATGATCAGGAAAAGCATTAAGTAATCGGAGAAGCCTCCCCCAAGCTTGTGGGAGACTCCCTTCTTTGATTTGCACAAAATTATATATTTCCCGTAAGGCAACTTGTTTCTTATGAGCAGGAAAATATTTAGCAAAGAAGTAATAAATCATATCCTGGGGACTACGCACACAACCAGGATCAAGAGAATTAAACCAAGTCTTAGCATCACCCTTTAATGAGAACGGAAATATCTTAAGAATATAATAATAGCGAGACTTCTCATCATTAGTAAACAGGGTGGCTATATCATTCAACTTGGTAAGATGTGCCACAACAGTTTTAGATTCATAGCCATAAAAAGGATCATATTCTACCAAAGTAATTATTTCAGGATCAACAGAGAATTCATAATCCTTCAGTAACACAGATAGGTGAAGTAGCAAAAGCAGGGTCAGGTTTCATTCTAGCATTAAGGGATTGCTGCTTCCATTTAGCTAATAACTTTTTAAGATCATATCTATCTTTACAAGCAAAGATAGCTTTAGCAGCTTCCTCATTCATAAAATAACCCTTAGGAACAACAGGTAATTCATAATCAGGGGGAGAACTTTCATCATCACTATCATCGATAATAGTGTCTTCAATAATTTCATTCTCTCTAACCCTAGCAAGTTGTTCATCAAGAAATTCACCTACTGGCACAGTAGTATCACGCACAGAAGTAATTTCATCATAAGTATCATGCATAGCAGAAGTGGCATCATCAATAACATGCGACATATCAGAATTCAAAGCAGTAGCAGGTTTAGGTGTCGCAAGCTTACTCAAAACAGAAGGAGAATCTAGTGCAGAGCTAGATGGCAGTTCCTTACCTCCCCTCGTAGTTGAGGGAAAAATCTTGGTTCTTTTGTCTTTCAAGTTCCTCATAGTGATCAACAGATATAAATCCCAAGTGACTCAAAGAATAGAGCTATGCTCCCCAGAAACGGCGCCAGGAATTAGTCTTTATAACCCACAAGTGTAGGGGATCGCAACAACTTTCGAGGGTAGAGTATTCAACCCAAATTTATTGATTCGACACAAGGGGAGCCAAAGAATATTCTTAAGTATTAGCAGTTGAGTTGTCAATTCCACCACACCTGGATAACTTAGTATCTGCAGCAAAGTATTTAGTAGCAAAGTAGTATGATAGTAATAGTAACAGTGGCAAAAGTAAAGATAGCAGTTTTGTAGTAACTGTAACAGTAGCAACGGAAAAGTAAATAAGCAAAGCACAAGATGTGAAAATCTCATAGGCATTGGATCAGTGATGGATAATTCTGTCGGATGCGATTCCTCATGTAATAACTATAACATAGGGTGACACAGAACTAGCTCCAATTCATCAATGTAATGTAGGCATGTACTCCGAATATAGTCATACGTGCTTATGGAAAAGAACTTGCATGACATATTTTGTCCTACCCTCCCGTGGCAGCGGGGTCCTAGTGGAAACTAAGGGATATTAAAGCCTCCTTTTAATAGAGAACCGGAACAAAGCATTAGCACATAGTGAATACATGAACTCCTCAAACTACGGTCATCACCGAGAAGTATCCCATTATTGTCACTTCGGGGTTGTCGGATCATAACACATAATAGGTGACTATAGACTTGCAAGACAGGATCAAGAACTCACATATATTCATGAAAACATAATAGGTTTAGACCTGAAATCATGGCACTCGGGCCCTAGTGACAAGCATTAAGCATAGCAAAGTCATAGCAACATCAATCCCAGAACATAGTGGATACTAGGGATCAAACCCTAACAAAACTAAGTTGATTACATGGTAAATCTCATCCAACCCATCACCGTCCAGCAAGCCTACAATGGAATTACTCACGCACGGCGGTGAGCATCATGAAATTGGTGATGGAGGATGGTTGATGATGACGACGGCGACGAATCCACCTCTCCGGAGCCCCGAACGGACTCCGGATCAGCCCTCCCGAGGGAGATTAGGGCTTGGCGGCGGCTTCGTATTGTAAAACATGATGAAACTTTCTCTCTGATTTTTCTCTCCGCTAAACGGAATATATGGAGTTGGAGTTGAGGTCGGCGGAGCTCCAGGGGGGCCACGAGATAGGGGGGCGCGCCCCCCACCCTCATGAACAGGGTGTGGGCCCCTTGGTCTTCATCTTTTGCCAGTATTTTTTATATTTGCCAAAACTTATCTCCGTGAATTTCCAGGTCATTCCGAGAAGTTTTGTTTTCTGCACAATAAACAAAATCATGGCAGTTCTGCTGAAAACAACGTCAGTCCAGGTTAGTTTCATTCAAATCATGCAAGTTAGATCCAAAACAAGGGAAAAAGTGTTTGGAAAAGTAGATACGTTGGAGACGTATCAACTCCCCCCAAGCTTAAACCTTTGCTTGTCCTCAAGCAATTCAGTTGATAAACTGAAAGTGATAAAGAAAAACTTTTACAAACTCTATTTTCTCTTGTTGTTGTAAATATGTAAAGCTAGCATTCAAGTTTCAACAAGTATTATGAACTAACCATACTCACAATAACACTCAGGTCTCACAATTACTCATATCAATAACATAATCAGCTAACGAGCCATAATAATAAAACTCTGATGACAACACTTTCTCAAAACAATCATAATATGATATAACAAAATGGTATCTCACTAGCCCTTTCTAAGACCACAAAACATAAATGTAGAGCACCTTTAAAGATCAAGGACTGACTAAACATTGTAATTCATGGTAAAAGAGATCCAGTCAAGGCATACCCAATATAAACCAATAGTAATGAATGCAAATGACAGTGTGCTCTCTAGTGGGTGCTTTTTAATAAGAAGGTGATGACTCAACATAAAAGTAAATAGATAGGCCCTTCGCAGAGGGAAGCAGGGATTTGTAGAGGTGCCAGAGCTCGATTTTAAAATAGAGATTGAATAACATTTTGAGCGGTATACTTTCACTGTCAACGCAACAACTATGACATGGCTATATCTTCCATACTACATGCATTATAGGTAGTTCCCAAACAGAATGGTAAAAGTTTATACTCCCCCACCACCAACAAGCATCAATCCATGGCTGTTGGGGAACGTTGCAGAAAATTAAAATTTTTCCTACGGTTTCACCAAGATCCATCTATGAGTTCATCTAAGCAACGAGTCGAGGGAGTGAGTTTGCATCTACATACCACTTGTAGATCGCATGCGGAAGCTTGCAAGGTGATGATGGAGTCGTACTCGAACGTGATTCGAATCACCGATGACCAAGTGCTGAACGGACAGCACCTCCGCGTTCAACACACGTACGGGACGGGAGACGTCTCCTCCTTCTTGATCCAGCAAGGGGGAAGGAGAGGTTGAGGAAGACAGCTCCACCGGCAGCACGACGGCGTGGTGATGGTGGAGAGGCAGTACTCCGACAGGGCTTCGCCAAGCACACAACGGAGGAGGAGAGGTGTTGGGGAGGGGAGGGCTGCGCCTTGGAGGGTGGTCCGGCTGCCCTCCCCTCACCCCTCTATTTATAGGGGGAAGGGAGAAGGGGGCCGGCCCCCTAGAACCCATCTAGGGGGGGGTGCGGCGGCCTAGGGGAGAGGGGAGAGGGTGGCTTGCCCCCCAAGCCAAGGGGGGCGCCCCCTCTAGGGTTCCCCCTCAACCCTAGGCGCATGGGCCCAAGGGAGGGGGGTGCGGCCAGCCCACCAGGGGCTGGCTCCCTGCCCCACGCAGCCCATGTGGCCCCCCGGGAGGGGTGGCCCCTCCCGGTGGACCCCCGGAACCCTTCCGGTGGCCCCGGTACAATACCGGTATGACCCCGAAACTTCCCGGTGTCCGTTTGACAACTTCCCATATATAAATCTTTACCTCCGGACCCTTCCGGATCTCCTCGTGACGTCCAGGATCCCATCCGGGACTCCGAACAACATTCGGTAGTCACATACTAGTCTTCCTAATAACCCTAGCGTCACCGAACCTTAAGTGTGTAGACCCTACGGGTTCGGGAGACATGCAGACATGACCGAGACGCTCTCAGTCAATAACCAACAGCGGGATCTGGATACCCATGATGGCTCCCACATGCTCCTCGATGTTGTCATCGGATGAACCACGATGTCGAGGATTCGATCAAACCCTGTATGCAATTCCCTTTGTCAATCGGTACGTTACTTGCCCGAGACTCGATCGTCGGTATCCCAATACCTTGTTCAGTCTCGTTACCGGCAAGTCACTTTACTCGTACCGTAATGCATGATCCCGTGTCCAACACCTTGGTCACATTGAGCTCATTATGATGATGCATTACCGAGTGGGCCCAGAGATACCTCTCCGTCATACGGAGTGACAAATCCCAGTCTCGATCCGTGTCAACCCAACAGATACTTTCGGAGATACCTGTAATGCACCTTTATAGTCACCCAGTTACGTTGTGACGTTTGATACACCCAAGGCACTCTTACGGTATCCGGGAGTTACACGATCTCATGGTCTAAGGAAGAGATACTTGACATTGGCAAAGCTCTAGCAAAACGAACTACACGATCTTTTATGCTATGCTTAGGATTGGGTCTTGTCCATCACATCATTCTCCTAATGATGTGATCCCGTTATCAACGACATCCAATGTCCATAGTCAGGAAACCATGACTATCTGTTGATCACAACGAGCTGGTCAACTAGAGGCTCACCAGGGACATATTGTGGTCTAAGTATTCACACGTGTATTACGATTTCCGGATAATACAGTTATAGCATGAATAAAAGACATTTATCATGAACATTGAAATATAATAATACTTTTATTATTGCCTCTAGGGCATATTTCCAACAGTCTCCCACTTGCACTAGAGTCACCAATCTAGTTACATTGTGATGAATCGAACACCCATAGAGTTCTGGTGTTGATCATGTTTTGCACGCGAGAGAGGTTTAGTCAGCGGATCTGCGACATTCAGATCCGTGTGCACTTTGCAAATCTCTATGTCTCCATCTTGAACATTTTCACGGATGGAGTTGAAACGACGCTTGATGTGCCTGGTCTTCTTGTGAAACCTGGGCTCCTTGGCGAGGGCAATAGCTCCAGTGTTGTCACAGAAGAGTTTGATCGGCCCCGACGCATTGGGTATGACTCCTAGGTCGGTGATGAACTCCTTCACCCAAATCGCTTCATGCGCTGCCTCCGAGGCTGCCATGTACTCCGCTTCACACGTAGATCCCGCCACGACGCTCTGCTTGCAGCTGCACCAGCTTACTGCTCCACCATTCAACATATACACGTATCCGGTTTGTGACTTAGAGTCATCCAGATCTGAGTCGAAGCTAGCGTCGACGTAACCCTTTACGACGAGCTCTTCGTCTCTTCCATAAACGAGAAACATGTCCTTCGTCCTTTTCAGGTACTTCAGGATATTCTTGACCGCTGTCCAGTGTTCCTTGCCGGGATTACTTTGGTATCTTGCTACCAAACTTACGGCAAGGTTTACATCGGGTCTGGTACACAGCATGGCATACATAATAGATCCTATGGCTGAAGCATAGGGGATGACACTCATCTCTTCTTTATCTTTTGCCGTGGTCGGTGACTGAGCCGAGCTCAATCTCACACCTTGTAACATAGGCAAGAACCCCTTCTTGGACTGATCCATTTTGAACCTCTTCAAAATCTTATCAAGGTATGTGCTTTGTGAAAGACCTATGAGGCGTCTCGATCTATCTCTATAGATCTTGATGCCTAATATATAAGCAGCTTCTCCAAGGTCCTTCATTGAAAAACACTTATTCAAGTAGGCCTTAATGCTGTCCAGAAATTCTATATTATTTCCCATCAAGAGTATGTCATCTACATATAATATGAGAAATGCTACAGAGCTCCCACTCACTTTCTTGTAAACGCAGGCTTCTCCATAAGTCTGCATAAACCCAAACGCTTTGATCATCTCATCAAAGCGAATGTTCCAACTCCGAGATGCTTGCACCAGTCCATAAATGGATCGCTGGAGCTTGCATACTTTGTTAGCGTTCCGAGGATCGACAAAACCTTCCGGCTGCATCATATACAGTTCTTCCTTAAGATGCCCGTTAAGGAATGCCGTTTTGACGTCCATTTGCCATATCTCATAATCATAGTATGCGGCAATTGCTAACATGATTCGGACGGACTTCAGCTTCGCTACGGGAGAGAAAGTCTCGTCGTAGTCAATCCCTTGAACTTGTCGATAACCCTTAGCGACAAGTCGAGCCTTATAGATGGTAACATTACCATCCGCGTCCGTCTTCTTCTTAAAGATCCATTTGTTTTCTATCGCTCGCCGATCATCGGGCAAGTCTGTCAAAGTCCATACTTTGTTTTCATACATGGATTCTATCTCGGATTTCATGGCTTCAAGCCATTTGTTGGAATCCGGGCCCGCCATCGCTTCTTCATAGTTCGAAGGTTCATTGTTGTCTAACAACATGATTTCCAGGACAGGGTTGCCGTACCACTCTGGTGCGGAACGTGTCCTTGTGGACCTACGAAGTTCAGCAGTAACTTGATCCGAAGTACCTTGATCATCATCATTGTTTTCCTCTTCAGTTGGTGTGGGCATCACAGGAACGGTTTCCTGCGCTGCGCCACTTTCCCGCTCAAGAGGTAGTACTTCATCGAGTTCTACTTTCCTCCCACTTACTTCTTTCGAGAGAAACTCTTTTTCCAGAAAGCATCCGTTCTTGGCAACAAAGATCTTGCCTTCGGATCTTAAGTAGAAGGTATACCCGACAGTTTCCTTAGGGTATCCTATGAATACGCATTTTTCCGACTTGGGTTCGAGCTTTTCAGGTTGAAGTTTCTTGACATAAGCATCGCATCCCCAAACTTTTAGAAACGACAGCTTAGGTTTCTTTCCAAACCATAATTCATACGGTGTCGTCTCAACGGATTTAGACGGTGCCCTATTTAAAGTGAATGTAGCTGTCTCTAGAGCGTATCCCCAAAATGATAGCGGTAAATCGGTAAGAGACATCATAGACCGCACCATATCCAATAGGGTGCGATTACGACGTTCGGACACACCGTTTCGCTGAGGTGTTCCAGGCGGCGTGAGTTGTGAAACGATTCCACATTTCCTTAAGTGTGTACCAAATTCGTGACTTAAGTATTCTCCTCCACGATCTGATCGTAAGAATTTTATCTTTCGGTCACGTTGATTCTCTACCTCATTCTGAAATTCCTTGAACTTTTCAAAGGTCTCAGACTTGTGTTTCATTAAGTAGACATACCCATATCTACTCAAGTCATCAGTGAGAGTGAGAACATAACGATATCCTCCGCGAGCCTCAACGCTCATTGGACCGCACACATCGGTATGTATGATTTCCAACAAGTTGGTTGCTCGCTCCATTGTTCCGGAGAACGGAGTCTTGGTCATTTTGCCCAAAAGGCATGGTTCGCACGTGTCAAACGATTCATAATCAAGAGACTCTAAAAGTCCATCGGCATGGAGCTTCTTCATGCGCTTGACACCAATGTGACCAAGGCGGCAGTGCCACAAGTATGTGGGACTATCGTTATCAACTTTAAATCTTTTGGCATCTACACTATGAACATGTGTAATATTACGCTCGAGATTCATTAAGAATAAACCATTGACCATCGGAGCATGACCATAAAACATATCTCTCATATAAATCGAACAACCATTATTCTCAGACTTAAATGAGTAGCCATCTCGTATTAAACGAGATCCAGATACAATGTTCATGCTCAAACTTGGCACTAAATAACAATTATTAAGGTTCAAAACTAATCCCGTAGGTAAATGTAGAGGCAGCGTGCCGACGGCGATCACATCGACTCTGGAACCATTCCCGACGCGCATCGTCACCTCGTCCTTCGCCAGTCTCCGTTTATTCCGCAGCTCCTGCTGTGAGTTACAAATATGAGCAACGGCACCGGTATCAAATACCCAGGAGTTACTACGAGTACTGGTAAGGTACACATCAATCACATGTATATCAAATATACCTTTGGTGTTGCCGGCCTTCTTATCCGCTAAGTATTTGGGGCAGTTCCGCTTCCAGTGACCCTTCCCCTTGCAATAAAAGCACTCAGTCTCAGGCTTGGGTCCATTCTTTGACTTCTTCCCGGTAACTGGCTTACCAGGCGCGGCAACATCCTTGCCGTCCTTCTTGAAGTTCTTCTTACCCTTGCCCTTCTTGAACTTAGTGGTCTTATTGACCATCAACACTTGATGTTCTTTCTTGATTTCAGCCTCTGCTGACTTCAGCATCGAGAACACTTCAGGAATGGTCTTTTCCATCCCCTGCATGTTGTAGTTCATCACAAAGCTCTTGTAGCTTGGTGGGAGCGACTGGAGGATTCTGTCAATGACCGCCTCATCTGGGAGGTTAATGTTCAGCTGGGTCATACGGTTGTGCAACCCAGACATCTTCAGGATGTGCTCACTGACAGAACTGTTTTCCTCCATCTTACAACTGTAGAACTTGTCGGAGACATCATATCTCTCGACCCGGGCATGAGCTTGAAAAACTAGTTTCAGCTCTTCGAACATCTCATATGCTCCGTGGTGCTCAAAACGCTTTTGGAGCCCCGGTTCTAAGCTGTAAAGCATGCCGCACTGAACGAGGGAGTAATCATCAGCACGAGACTGCCAAGCATTCATAATGTCTTGGTTCTCTGGGACGGGAGCGTCACCTAGCGGTCCTTCTAGGACATATTGTTTCCTGGCAGCTATGAGGATGATCCTCAGGTTCCGGACCCAGTCCGTATAGTTGCTGCCATCATCTTTCAGCTTGGTTTTCTCTAGGAACGCGTTGAAGTTCATGTTGACATTAGCGTTGGCCATTGATCTACAAGACATATTTGCAAAGGTTTTAGACTAAGTTCATGATAATAAAGTTCTAATCAAATTATGAACTCCCACTTAGATTAGACATCCCTCTAGTCATCTAAGTGTTACACGATCCGAGTCGACTAGCCCGTGTCCGATCATCACGTGAGACGGACTAGTCATCGTCGGTGAACATTCTCATGTTGATCGTATCTTCCATACGACTCGTGTTCGACCTTTCGGTCTCCGTGTTCCGAGGCCATGTCTGCACATGCTAGGCTCGTCAAGTTAACCCTAAGTGTTTTCGCTGTGTAAAACTGTCTTACACCCGTTGTATGTGAACGTAAGAATCCATCACACCCGATCATCACGTGGTGCTTAGAAGCGACGAACTGTAGCAACGGTGCACAGTTAGGGGAGAACACTTCTTGAAATTTTTATAAGGGATCATCTTATTTACTACCGTCGTCCTAAGTAAACAAGATGCATAAACATAATAAACATCACATGCAATTATATAGTTGTGACATGATATGGCCAATATCATATAGCTCCATTGATCTTCATCTTCGGGGCTCCATGATCATCTTGTCACCGGCTTGACACCATGATCTCCATCATCATGATCTCCATCATCGTGTCTTCATGAAGTTGTCACGCCAACGACTACTTCTACTTCTATGACTAACGTTTAGCAATAAAGTAAAGTAGTTTACATGGCGTTATTCAATGACACGCAGGTCATACAAAAAATAAAGACAACTCCTATGGCTCCTGCCGGTTGTCATACTCATCGACATGCAAGTCGTGAATCCTATTACAAAGAACATGATCTCATACATCACAATTCATCATTCATCACAACTTCTGGCCATATCACATCACATGATCAATCGCTGCAAAAACAAGTTAGACGTCCTCTAATTGTTGTTGCATCTTTTACGTGGCTGCAATTGGGTTCTAGCAAGAACGTTTTCTTACCTACGAATCACCACAACGTGATTTTGTCAACTTCTATTTACCCTTCATAAGGGCCCTGTTCATCGATTCCGCTCCAACTAAAGTGGGAGAGACAGACACCCGCCAGCCACCTTATGCAACTAGTGCATGTCAGTCGGTGGAACCGGTCTCACGTAAGCGTACGTGTAAGGTTGGTCCGGGCCGCTTCATCCCACAATACCGTTGAGCAAGAAAAGACTAGTAGAGGCAAGTAAGATGACAAAATCCACGCCCACAACAAAATTGTGTTCTACTCGTGCAAAGAGAACTACGCATAGACCTAGCTCATGATGCCACTGTTGGGGAACGTTGCAGAAAATTAAAATTTTTCCTACGGTTTCACCAAGATCCATCTATGAGTTCATCTAAGCAACGAGTCAAGGGAGAGAGTTTGCATCTACATACCACTTGTAGATCGCGTGCGGAAGCTTGCAAGGTGATGATGGAGTCGTACTCGACGTGATTCGAATCACCGATGACCAAGTGCTGAACGGACAGCACCTCCGCGTTCAACACACGTACGGGACGGGAGACGTCTCCTCCTTCTTGATCCAGCAAGGGGGAAGGAGAGGTTGAGGAAGACAGCTCCACCGGCAGCACGACGGCGTGGTGATGGTGGAGAGGCAGTACTCCGACAGGGCTTCGCCAAGCACACAACGGAGGAGGAGAGGTGTTGGGGAGGGGAGGGCTGCGCCTTGGAGGGTGGTCGGCTGCCCTCCCCTCACCCCTCTATTTATAGGGGGAAGGGAGAAGGGGGCCGGCCCCCTAGAACCCATCTAGGGGGGGGTGCGGCGGCCTAGGGGAGAGGGGAGAGGGTGGCTTGCCCCCCAAGCCAAGGGGGGCGCCCCCTCTAGGGTTCCCCCTCAACCCTAGGCGCATGGGCCCAAGGGAGGGGGGTGCGGCCAGCCCACCAGGGGCTGGCTCCCTGCCCCACGCAGCCCATGTGGCCCCCCGGGAGGGGTGGCCCCTCCCGGTGGACCCCCGGAACCCTTCCGGTGGCCCCGGTACAATACCGGTATGACCCCGAAACTTCCCGGTGTCCGTTTGACAACTTCCCATATATAAATCTTTACCTCCGGACCATTCCGGATCTCCTCGTGACGTCCAGGATCCCATCCGGGACTCCGAACAACATTCGGTAGTCACATACTAGTCTTCCTAATAACCCTAGCGTCACCGAACCTTAAGTGTGTAGACCCTACGGGTTCGGGAGACATGCAGACATGACCGAGACGCTCTCAGTCAATAACCAACAGCGGGATCTGGATACCCATGATGGCTCCCACATGCTCCTCGATGTTGTCATCGGATGAACCACTATGTCGAGGATTCGATCAAACCCTGTATGCAATTCCCTTTGTCAATCGGTACGTTACTTGCCCGAGACTCGATCGTCGGTATCCCAATACCTTGTTCAGTCTCGTTACCGGCAAGTCACTTTACTCGTACCGTAATGCATGATCCCGTGTCCAACACCTTGGTCACATTGAGCTCATAATGATGATGCATTACCGAGTGGGCCCAGAGATACCTCTCCGTCATACGGAGTGACAAATCCCAGTCTCGATCCGTGTCAACCCAACAGCTACTTTCGGAGATACCTGTAATGCACCTTTATAGTCACCCAGTTACGTTGTGACGTTTGATACACCCAAGGCACTCTTACGGTATCCGGGAGTTACACGATCTCATGGTCTAAGGAAGAGATACTTGACATTGGCAAAGGTCTAGCAAAACGAACTACACGATCTTTTATGCTATGCTTAGGATTGGGTCTTGTCCATCACATCATTCTCCTAATGATGTGATCCCGTTATCAATGACATCCAATGTCCATAGTCAGGAAACCATGACTATCCGTTGATCACAACGAGCTGGTCAACTAGAGGCTCATCAGGGACATATTGTGGTCTAAGTATTCACACGTGTATTACGATTTCCGGATAATACAGTTATAGCATGAATAAAAGACATTTATCATGAACATTGAAATATAATAATACTTTTATTATTGCCTCTAGGGCATATTTCCAACAATGGCTTACTCGAAACAACGAGTGCCTCCAACTAACAACAACCATGTGGGAGTTTTGTTTAATTATATTGATTTGCTTTGATATTTTTGGATCATGGGACTGGGCATCCCGGTTACCGGCCCTTTCTCGTGAATGAGGAGCGGAGTCCACTCCTCTTGAGAATAACCCACCTAGCATGGAAGATACATGCAACCCTTGTTGAAACATGAGCTGCTCAAGCATACAAAACAGAATTTTATTTGAAGGTTTGGAGTTTGGCACATACAAATTTACTTGGAACGGTAGGTAGATACCGCATATAGGAAGGTATGGTGGACTCATATGGAACAACTTTGGGGTTTAAGGAGTTTGCATGCACAAGCAGTATTCCCGCTTAGTACAGGTGAAGGCTAGCAAAAGACTGGGAAGCGACCAACTGAGAGAGCGACAACAGTCATGAACATGCATTAAAATTGATTCACACCGAGTACAAGCATGAGTAGGATATAATCTACCATGAACATAAATATCGTGAAGGCTATGTTGATTTGTTTCAACTACATGCGTGAACATGTGCCAAGTCGAGTCACTCAGTTTATTCAAAGGAGGATACCATCCCATCATACCACATCACAATCATTTTAATAGCATGTTGGCACGCAAGGTAAACCATTATAACTCATAGCTAATCAAGCATGGCACAAGCAACTATAATCTCTAAATGCCATTGCAAATATGTTTACTTCATAATAAGCTGAATCAGGAACGATGAACTCATCATATTTACAAAAACAAGAGAGGTCGAGTTCATCCAGCTTCTTTCATCTCAACCAGTCCATCATATATCGTCATTATTGCCTTTCACTTGCACGACCGAATGATGTGTATAATAATAGTAGTGCACGTGCATTAGACTAAGCTGGAATCTGCAAGCATTCAACTCAAGAGAGAAGACAAAGTAATATGGGATCTAAGCTAAGTAAACAATCATGCATATGAGAGCCACTAAACATCTTCAATATGGTCTTCTACTCTCGACCCCCAAAGAAAGGAAAAGAAAAGAAAACTATTTACACGGGAAAGCTCCCAACAAGTAAAAGAAGAATGAGAAATCTTTTTGGGTTTTCATTTTAATTTATACTACAAGCATGGAAATTAAACTAACTAATTTTTTTGGTTTTTTCTTAAGGTTTATCAAACACGCAAGAAGAAGGCTAGAAAAAGAAAAATAAACTAGCATGGATAATACAATGAAAGAGTATGAGCACCGACAACTAGAATGGTGTGTGAACATGAATGTAAAGTCGGTGAGAAATACGTACTCCCCCAAGTTTAGGCTTTTGGCCTAAGTTGGTCTAATGCCAAGGATAACCTGGCTGATATCCGTAGTCGTAACTAGGGTCGTACTGAGATGCAGCAGCAAATACCTCCTGAGCTGCGGCATGTTGGCGAGCCGCCTCCGCTCTCCCCTCGTGTTCAGCTGCCTCCTCCCTGGTAACAACATATCTTCGTTTTGCCTGGTAATCAAAAAGGAAAGGAGCAGGGAGAGTAACAGGGATAGAGCTACGTCTATCAAAGATTAGTCGATAATGGAGGAACTATTCATTGTTCAAAAGAAAACGATGTTTGACCATCGCGTCATAATCTAAATAAGCAGGAGGCAACACCATATCCCCCTCTCGTGGGGCTATACCAAGAAAATTAGCAACACGGGTCACATAAATACCTCCAAATAAATCTCCAGACATACCATTATTATGCAACCTATGTGCGACTATTGCTCCCAAGTTGTAATCTTTATTACCTAATACATCACTTTTGAGGACACAAAGATCAGGGACACACATGTGACATGCTTCATCTTTACCATTATGCATCTACCAATGAAGAGAGCAAAATAATGTATAGCAGGAAAATGAATGCTCTCTATGATAGCTTGTGCTATGTCCTTAAATTCTCCCACAGTAATACTAGCAAGAAAGTCTCTAAATTTAGATTTGTGGGGATCATTAACATTGCCTCACTGCGGAAGTTTGCAAGCAGTTGTAAAATCCTCTAAGTCCATGGTATAAGATTTATCATAAATATCAAACAGGACACTTTGAGAATTACGCGAAGATTTATATTTAAACCTTCTCACAAATGAATCAGTCAATTGATAGTACTAAGGACACTTATCTTGTAAGAAGTCCTCAAGATCGGCATTACGCACATATGCGTCAAATTCAACCTTGATGCCTGCACTGACCATAAAATCGTCTGATGGCCACTCACAGACTTGCACTTCTGCATCCCTTGGTAGTTCATCGTCTTTCTCACGCATAGCAAGCTTGGGTCCTTTCTTGATACATTCTCCTAGACATATTTCTTTTTCTGAAAAATTTCTGAAATTTTAGTAACTTCAAAATGAAAGTGAATAAAACTAAACAAGATTGGTAGCAACTACTCCTACAAGTGCCTAGAGCCTATATCATGCATTAGAATTACTTGGGACCTCATAAATTTAACATGCAAGCTCAAGAATAGGGTCACCTATGCAGCAAAATTTGCAATGAATAAAGCACCAGAACAAAAACTAATTGGACCAATGGAGGAGTCACATACCAAGCAACAATCTCCCAAAGCAGTTTTGTGAATGGAGCTTTGAGCAAGGAGATCAAAAATCACAGCAAAACGAGCTAGAACTCGTGCTTGAACTGGATGAGGATTTTTTTGGGAAGAAGATGGAGTGTGTGGGTGCAGGAATAAGTGGAGGGGGCTGCCCTGGGCCCACGTGACAGGGGGGCGCGCCCTCCACCCTCGTGGCCAGGTGCTTGCCCCCCTGCGGTGTTTTCAGTGCCTAAAATCCTCAAATATTCCATAAAAATCATACTAAATTTGCAGGGCATTTGGAGCACTTTTATTTTCGGGATATTTTTTATTGCATGGATAATTCAGAAAACAGACAGACAATACTATTTTTGCTTTATTTATTCTAAATAACAGAAAGTAAAAAGAGGGTACAAAAGGTTGTGCCTTCTAGTTTCATCCATCTCATGATCTTCAAAATGAATCCACTAACAAGGTTGATCAAGTCTTGTTAACAAACTCATTCTGAATAACACGGAGCCGGAGAAATTTCGAGTAACACTAAGTTACCTCAATGGGGATATGAACATCCCCAACGATAAGAATATCATACTTTTTCTTGACAGTAGGAAGAGGAAATTCAAAACCTCCAATAATAATAGTTGGAACTTTTCCAATAGAATTGATGATATGAACTTGAGATTGTTTCCTCGGAAAGTGTACCGTATGCTCATTATCATTGACATGAAAAGTGACATTGCCTTTGTTGCAATCAATAACAGCCCCTGTAGTGTTCAAAAAGGGTCTACCAAGGATAATCGACATACTATCGTCCTCGGGAATATCAAGAATAACAAAGTCCGTTAAGATAGTGACATTTGCAACCACAACAGGCACATCCTCACAAATACCGACAGGTATAGCAGTTGATTTATCAGCCATTTGCAAAGATATTTCAGTAGGTGTCAACTTATTCAATTCAAGTCTACGATATAAAGAGAGAGGCATAACACTAACACTGGCTCCAAGATCACATAAAGCAGTTTTAACATAATTTCTTTTAATGGAGCATGGTATAGTTGGTACCCCTGGATCTCCAAGTTTCTTTGGTATTCCACCCTTAAAAGTATAATTAGCAAGCATGGTGGAAATTTCAGCTTCCGTTATCTTTCTTTTATTTGTAATGATATCCTTCATATACTTAGCATACGGGTTTAATTTAAGCATATCAGTTAGGTGCATACGTAAGAAGATAGGTCTAATCATTTCAGCAAAGCGCTCAAAATCCTCATCATCCTTTGTCTTGGATGGTTTAGGAGGAAAGGGCATGGGTTTCTGAACCCATGGTTCTCTTTCTTTACCGTGCTTCCTAGCAACAAAATCTCTTTTATCATAATGTTGATTCTTTGATTGTGGGTTATCAAGATCAACAACAGGTTCAATCTCTACATCATTGATATTGCTAGGTTGAGCATTAACATGAACATTATCATTAACATTATCACTAGGTTCATGTTCATCACCTGATTGTGTTTCAGCATCAGAAATAGAAATATCATTGGGATTCTCAGGTGTGTCTACAATAGGTTCACTAGAAGCATGCAAAGTCCTATCGTCCTTCTTTTTCTTCTTTTTGGAAAAACTAGGTGCCTCTAAATTATTTCTCTGAGAATCTTGCTCGATTCTCTTAGGGTGGCCTTCAGGATACAAAGGTTCCCGAGTTATTCTACCAGTTTTAGTAGCCACTCTAACAGCAAAGTCATGTTTATTATTTAATTCATCAAGCAAATCACTTTGAACTTTAAGTACTTGTTCAGCTTGAGTGGTAACCGCAGAAGCATATTTGCTAGTGAGTTTAAGTTCACCTTTAACTCTAGCCATATAATCACTCAAGCGTCCTATCTCGAAAGAATTATTCATTAATTCTCTACCAACATAAGCATTAAGACTTTCTTGTCTAGCCATAAAGTCATCAAATTCATCTAAGCATGGGCTATGAAATTTAGTAGAGGGAATTTCAACTTTATCATATCTATAGAGAGAATTTACCTTTACTACTTGTGTCGGGTTATCAAGATAATGTGTTTCTTCAACAGGCGGTATATTAAGACCATGTATTTCTTCAATAGGAGGTAAATTCTTAACATCTTCAGCTTTAATACCTTTTTCTTTCATTGATTTCTTTGCCTCTTGCATATCTTCACGACTGAGAAATAGAACACCTCTCTTCTTAGGAGTGGGTTTAGGAATAGGCTCAGGAGTTGGCTCAATTGGTTCAGGAATTGCCTCAGGAATTGGCTCAAGAAGAGTCCAATTATTTTCATTAGTCAACATATTATTCAATAGTAATTCAACTTGGTTGACTGTTCTTTCCCTGAAAACACAACCAGCACAACTATCCAAGTAGTCCTTGGAAGCATCGGTTAGTCCATTATAAAAGATATCAAGTATTTCATTTTTCTTAAGAGAATGATCAGGAAAAGCATTAAGTAATCGGAGAAGCCTCCCCCAAGCTTGTGGGAGACTCCCTTCTTTGATTTGCACAAAATTATATATTTCCCGTAAGGCAACTTGTTTCTTATGAGCAGGAAAATATTTAGCAAAGAAGTAATAAATCATATCATGGGGACTACGCACACAACCAGGATCAAGAGAATTAAACCAAGTCTTAGCATCACCCTTTAATGAGAACGGAAATATCTTAAGAATATAATAATAGCGAGACTTCTCATCATTAGTAAACATGGTGGCTATATCATTCAACTTGGTAAGATGTGCCACAACAGTTTTAGATTCATAGCCATAAAAAGGATCATATTCTACCAAAGTAATTATTTCAGGATCAACAGAGAATTCATAATCCTTCAGTAACACAGATAGGTGAAGTAGCAAAAGCAGGGTCAGGTTTCATTCTAGCATTAAGGGATTGCTGCTTCCATTTAGCTAATAACTTTTTAACATCGTATCTATCTTTACAAGCAAAGATAGCTTTAGCAGCTTCCTCATTCATAACATAACCCTCAGGAACAACAGGTAATTCATAATCAGGGGGAGAACTTTCATCATCACTATCATCAATAATAGTGTCTTCAATAATTTCATTCTCTCTAACCCTAGCAAGTTGTTCATCAAGATATTCTCCTACTGGCACAGTAGTATCACGCACAGAAGTAATTCCATCATAAGTATCATGCATAGCAGAAGTGGCATCATCAATAACATGTGACATATCAGAATTCAAAGCAGTAGCAGGTTTAGGTGTCGCAAGCTTACTCAAAACAGAAGGAGAATCTAGTGCAGAGCTAGATGGCAGTTCCTTACCTCCCCTCGTAGTTGAGGGAAAAATCTTGGTTCTTTCGTCTTTCAAGTTCCTCATAGCGATCAACAGATATAAATCCCAAGTGACTCAAAGAATAGAGCTATGCTCCCCGGAAATGGCGCCAGGAATTAGTCTTGATAACCCACAAGTGTAGGGGATCGCAACAACTTTCGAGGGTAGAGTATTCAACCCAAATTTATTGATTCGACACAAGGGGAGCCAAAGAATATTCTTAAGTATTAGCAGTTGAGTTGTCAATTCCACCACACCTGGATAACTTAGTATCTGCAACAAAGTATTTAGTAGCATAGTAGTATGATAGTAATAGTAACAGTGGCAAAAGTAAAGATAGCAGTTTTGTAGTAACTGTAACAGTAGCAACGGAAAAGTAAATAAGCAAAGCACAAGATGTGAAAATCTCGTAGGCATTGGATCAGTGATGGATAATTATGTCGGATGCGATTCCTCATGAAATAGCTATAACATAGGGTGACACAGAACTAGCTCCAATTCATCAATGTAATGTAGGCATGTACTCCGAATATAGTCATATGTGCTTATGGAAAAGAACTTGCATGACATATTTTGTCCTACCCTCCCGTGGCAGCGGGGTCCTAGTGGAAACTAAGGGATATTAAAGCCTCCATTTAATAGAGAACCGGAACAAAGCATTAGCACATAGTGAATACATGAACTCCTCAAACTACGGTCATCACCGAGAAGTATCCCGATTATTGTCACTTCGGGGTTGTCGGATCATAACACATAATAGGTGACTATAGACTTGCAAGATAGGATAAAGAACTCACATATATTCATGAAAACATAATAGGTTTAGATCTGAAATCATGGCACTCGGGCCATAGTGACAAGCATTGAGCATAGCAAAGTCATAGCAACATCAATCTCAGAACATAGTGGATACTAGGGATCAAACCCTAACAAAACTAAGTTGATTACATGGTAAATCTCATCCAACCCATCATTGTCCAGCAAGCCTACGATGGAATTACTCACGCACGGCGGTGAGCATCATGAAATTGGTGATGGAGGATGGTTGATGATGACGACGGCGACGAATCCCCCTCTCCGGAGCCCCGAACGGACTCCAGATCAGCCCTCCCGGGAGAGATTAGGGCTTGGCGGCAACTCCATATCGTAAAACGCAATGAAACTTTCTCTCTGGTTTTTTTCTCCGTGAAACGGAATATATAGAGTTGGAGTTGAGGTCGGCGGAGCTCTAGGGGGCCCACGAGATTGGGGGGCGCACCCAGAGGGGAGGCCGCGCCCCCACCCTCGTGGACAGGGTTTGGGCCCCCTGGTCTTCATCTTTTGCCAGCATTTTTTATATTTTCCAAAACTTATCTCCGTGGATTTTCAGGTCATTCCGAGAAGTTTTGTTTTCTGCACAATAAACAACATCATGGCGGTTGTGCTGAAAACAGTGTCTGTCTGGGTTAGTTTCATTCAAATCATGCAAGTTAGAGTCCAAAACAAGGGCAAAAGTGTTTGGAAAAGTAGATACATTGGAGACGTATCAGGCCGCTGGGGGACGCGTGCACCTGTTAGCGACCGAGGGAGGCGAGACGGGAGACGCACGACCTCTTAGCATCCACGACCCGCGCGCGACCGGCGGAAGACTAGGCCGATCGGCCGGGTGCAATAGTTTCCCTAAATTTTGGTATAAATATTTCACTGCGTGTATTAATCATTGGAATGGACCTTAAACTTTGATAAGTAAAGATCAATAGCCTTGAGGTCCACGTCCCTACATAAAACCATAAGTTTTCATGTTCAGCTCCCAGTTTTCTATTCTAGTCTCTTTTTTTCATGTCAATCTTTCCATAATAACATTTCTAGAAATTTCATCCAAAATAAATCTTAAGATGGATATCTCATACGCAAATCTTGTGTTCTCTTTGTTTATTAGTCGCATTGTAGATGTTATATTCGATTAAGGTGTTATTTTTAGTATTAAAATAGTGATAAAAATGCCTTTTCTGAAAAAGTTAAAAAGAAATGCCTTTTCTGAGCAAAAAAAGTCAATTTTTAGTATCATTTAGCTTTGATAGAACTTATTTAATCGATTTATGTCTCTCTTTTGGTCTTCAATGTCATTACAAAATTACATGAGCTAAATGTTGTAAAATATTCTTGGTCTTATTTATTTACCATTGTGTCCTTCTTGTTTTGGTTTAATTAATGCTTTTTGCTCAGTTGAGACGATATATTTCACGCTTGACATGGTTTGTTCCTTGCAACCTTTACTATTACAGCCGCAACATCTTTTTTACTTTCTCCATGATATACGCTTCCTGACACACATAACTTATTGGCATAGACCTCTGATTCTTATTACCTGATAGTATCATACATGCCTTGTAAGTTATCCGAATAGATGCAACCACTCTTTGATTGTTCCGACTCCACATCTTATTTGTTACTGACACCGAGAACCATTTGTAATACTCAAACACACGCCTATGGTGAAAAGCATTATTTTGGAATAAATTTATCTACCATATTGTTTAATTTTTGTATTTGCTTTTTTTCATCTCTTATTATGTTCTATGTGTGTCTCTTTCTCTTCCACACGTGTCTTTCTTTTATACTAGATTGTCGATAGGAAATTGGAAAGAAAGATTCCGTTGGTGTGAATTGATCATTTGCTTATCAATTTTGAGAAAGTTTCATATAGATTTAAATCTAAACACTTGTTCTTGTACCTAAATATAGTTACTAGCTAAGTACTCGTGCTATGCAACAAGGGCAACTTATTCTAATGGTAGAACGTAGGAAAATTTTGATTGGTTAAGATTGAGATATATTGTGGGCAGGGAATCCATAGGCAAAGGTAAGGAGAGGATATGATGTGATTGAGATTGTGTATGTACAACTACATTAGTTGTTTTTGTTGTTCGTTTGCAATGGACTTCTTGCTAATGGCAAGTTATTTGATTTATTTTAATTGCTTCCCAAGGAATTTCTTTCCCCAGAAACGAGGAGGTGGGGCCGGTTTGGAACAAAATTAATGAGGGTTATAGCATGGTTTGGAAATAAATCGATGGGAGAGGGGCATGTATTGAGGCCATGTTTGGTTCATAAGTCCTAGAATTTTTTCTAGTCCCAACTAAAAAGTCCCTAGTCCCAAAAAGTCCCTCCCTGTTTGTTTCCAGGGACTAAAAAGTCCCTAGTCCCTCCCTAGAGGTTATTAAATGACCATGTTACCCCTAGTATACAAAAAAATAACAACCAAACAACGCCATGGGGCGGCGGGGCATTGTGTGCTGGGAGGGGCATTGTTGACAAAGTCCCAAAAAGTCCCAAAAAGACTCTCCTTGAGAGTCTTCTTCATTTATTCCCGAAAAGCAACTTTTAGTCCCTACACTACAAAAAAAATACACTTCCATGATGATACGTGTTTGTCACAGTAAGTCGCGTTTTTTATCATGCATGTACATCCATGACAAAGTTATGACAGAATCAAGATAGTCATACCTGTGCTGTCGTAGAAGTGTTCGATGACATTACCAAAATTATCATCACGGAAGTGTCCACTTCCATGATGATAAATTGCGCGTCACAGAACTACTTTCGTCAAGGGTAACCGACACGTGGCATCCACCATAATGGAACGCCGTTAAGCTATCGGGTCGGGTTTTGTATCTGATAACCCGTTAACAGCCCCGACCAATGGGGATTTTCCACGTGTAAAATCATCATTGGCTGGAGGAAACACGTGTCGGCTCACCGTTGGGACAGATTTCATCCACTCATTGGACAGAAGGCGCCTATGATACGTCGACACGTGGCACGACCCAACAGAGGCCCATTCCTGTGAAAAGGCTGGCCCGTTTGACTTGGTCAAAAGGTGGCGGGCCGGCCCATGGAAAGCGTGTTAACGGCCTGTTCGCTTTATAGCCCGCTAACCCAAGGCCCGTTACGCCCTATCCGAATTAGGCCCAGTAGCGTCATCTGGGCCATCCAATATGATTCCAGCCCATTTTCACTTCTGGCCCATGTATGGCCCATGACGTCTTTCGGCCCATATGAGGCCCTATGTAACTCTTGGCCTATTAACGGCCTGTGGTGAAATTTGCCCGCAGTGAACAATTTATCACTTTACACCCACTAACGACCCATGGTGAAACTGGCCCGTAATGAACAGTATATCACTTTATACCCATTAAGGGTCCGTTATTCAGTTGGGCTGTTTCCAGCAAATGTTATCTTTCGGCCTTCTCAGAGCCCATTTATTCTTGGGCTCATTTCCAGCATTCGTTTACTTACGGCCCGTTACTGTCCTTTTCTGCTTGTGGGCCAAATTCATCCCGTGGTTACATCGGCCCGTTTGTGGTCCGTTAATACGTTGGGCCGTTTTCATAGCGTCATCAAATACGACCTATTAACGATGGCCCGTTATGGTCATACGGCCCGTATAAGGGCCATTGATGATACGACCCATAGAAGGCCCATTGTTACTACGGCCCGTAGAAGGCCCATTGTTTCTATGGCCCGTAGAAGGCCCATTGTTTCTACGGCCCGTAGAAGGCCTACTGTTTCTACGGCCCGTAGAAGGCCCATTGTTTCTACGGCCCGTAGGAGGCCCAGTGTGACTACAATAAATATTAGCCCATGGTTATTGTGGCCTAGTTTTAAAAAGAACTGCACTGACTACAAGCAAACAAATAATAAAGACAACAAGGAAATAAATAAGCAAGCAACTTATGCTAGGCTATCACGGCTATTACACATATTACATCCACTGGGCATCAAAGTTCGCCACCAGTGCAAATATAGGGAACAAAGCAGCATATCATATACATTGGTTGTCAAAGTTGGCGACGAGCGCAAATAAACGTCGCAGCAAAACAAATCCAGAACTGAAACCACTTTAGAAGATCTCAAGAAACAATATCCTGGGTACCCATAATGCTGGCAAGATGCTTAGCAAGCTTATTAACTTTCTCTTGTTTGGCGCTTAAATCCTCCAGCGCTTGCTGTTGCACCAGAAAGTATGCATCTGAATTCTGCAGGGACTTCATCAGTCCTTCAGCTTGCTATCGCAGCACATCTGATCGATGTCTTTCAACTTGAAGTTGAGACTCAAGAAGACGAACTGATTCAGGCAGCGAGTTCGAAGAGCTTGTGCCAGCAGTAGTGGCTAGTAACTCAAACACTACATCAAGACAAGACTTTTGGGTTCCCTCACTGTCGTCAAGATAGGTTTTATCAGCTTTCTTGGAGACCAACAGGGATGTCTCACTATCTTGAACCTTATCTGCATTACTTCCTTTACCATTGGATAACGCGGTACTGTTCTCCAATATTTTGTCCACATTCTAAAAGAGAAACAAGCAGACACATCACATGTTTACCATGTTGTATATGAAACTCATTTTGGTAAATGAGTTCAGTAGTAAAGTGGACAGGATAACAGCATGAAACAAACATATATCTATGTGCCATGGTAACTTTATGGTCTATATCATTCTAGTTTTTGTTGCCAAATCAAGATAGAGACACGGTTCAAATAATATTTGTTCAAGACAAAGCAGAATAGATAGAATATTAGTGTGGGTAACTATAGAGCAATAACAACACTTGTAATGTGCATGACATGAGAACATAACTGTTTATTCAATTGAAACTGAAATCAACATAGAGCAGGTTACAACAGCAAACCAGTTAAGGAAACAGGTTTAAAACATACCTGTTGCGCCATTGGAGTTTCAATTCCATCCTTCAAATTTGAAAATAGTTGGTATGAGTAAATATAGTAATGCAAGAGCAAATGAGTATGAACCATAGCTACAGAACCTGACCTGAGAACAAATCTTCTTCTCCTTTAAGCGTTGAGTTGGGATTCGGAGTGGTGGTCCTCGTGCTTTGGGCATTGTAGTTCCCTTACTAACCGCTCGTGTTTGGGTGCTCTGTGGTGGAGACGGTGTTGTGTCAACTGGAATTGGGTTACTATCTGCCGGGGTTGGGGTTAGAAGGGGTGTAGCTGGTTCTCTGTCCAACTGGGTAGGGGTACAATCTGTGAGAGTCTGGGTTATGTGTGGTGGATCTGGTCCTTGGGCAAGTACAACCGTGGTTCTATCTGCATCAACTGGTAGCACTATCTTTTTTGAAGACCGTGTTGTTACTCCCTTAGATACTGCCATCACGCTCTCCAATTCAAATGGCTGATAAACAAGAAAAGTAATTGAAAGTATAGATATTGTATGATAGGTAGGTGCAATGGATAGAGGGGAATAAAACAGGGCATGAAATAATTCATAATTATGTTGTCTAACCAAACATGATAGCATGACACAATTTCACATATATGATGGCTAACTAAACAGGATAGCATGACACAATTTCACATTATGATGGCTAACTAAAAAAAGATGGAAAGACATAGTTCAAAATATGAGACTATGTAAACAGGATGACATGACATAACTATATAATGTGTTTATTAAATAGGTTGGCATGCCATAATTCACATACATTCATGGATAGAATGCCATAATTCTAAATATGATGACTGTAAACACTAAACAGGATGAGATGATATAACTATATGATGTCTTTATTAAATGGGTTACAATGCCATAATTCAGATAGATGATGTGTATGTACTATGTAAACATGATGGCATGATATAATTCAAATATATGATTTATATAGTAAGCAAGTAAGCAGATGGCAATCTACATATGGTGTAAAAACTAAGCAATGCAAGACAACATGCATGACATGGGTAATATAACCCTGCCAAGTTTGAGCATAGACCTCAGGGGGGGAAATAGGACTGGTTATCAGTCTCTGAATCCTCCTCTGAGGAGCTCTCTGTAGCCAGCAAGATGTCTGCTTCAGCAGGTAGCATTGTCTGCTCTGAATACCTTGTTTTCACTCCAGATACTTCCATCACCGCTTCAAATGGCTGATGCACAGGAAGGGTAGTTGAATATACAAACGTTGTCGACAAATGGAACACGTAATACAAAAAAATGGTAGCATGATATAATTCACATACATGATGATTGCCTAAACAGCATGGCATTGCATAATTCACATATATAATGCCTTTGCAACAAGATAGCATTGCATAATTCACATATATAATGTCTTGCAACAAGATGGCAATGCATAATTCACATACATGGTAATTAGACACTGAACAGGTGGCATTCACACAAAAGCATGTCTAAACTAATCAAATGGCATAGCAATGCGAGACACCATACGCACGATATGAGCAACATAACCAGGCCAAGTTAGAGCATACATCTCGGGGGGGGGGGGGGGGGAATAGGATTGGTCATCTGTCTCTGAATCCTCCTCTGAGGAGCTATCCGTAACCAGCGAGATATGCGCTTCGTCAGATAGCATAGTCTGCTCAGAAGACCTTGTTTTCACTCCAGAATTTGCCATCACCATGTCAAATGGCTGATGCACACGAAGAGCAGTTGAATGTACTAATATTGTTGACCCACAAATGGCCTGATATAATTCACATATAAGATAGTGTTTATAACTCACATATATGATGCCTGGCTAAACAAGATGGCGTTGCATAATTCACATAAACGATGAATAAACTAAACAGATGGCATTCGCACAAAGGATGTCTAAACTAAGCAGATGACATATTTGATGTATAAAGTAAGCAATGCAAGACACCATATGCATGATATAACCAACATCAGCATGCCAAGTTAGAGCGAAGACCTCAGGGGGTAAATAGGAGTTATCTTCTCCTTCTGAATCCCCCTCAGAACAAATATCTTCCTCTCGATTACAATCTAAAATGCGTGGAGGGGGGCTGCCTTTGCGCCTACCATGGAGCGACGTCTGCATGAAATTATATTGCCACGCAAGGCTCGTCTCTTTTGCTCTACATGTTCAGTTCCATTGTTTACAATAACTGTCATGCATAGGAATAAAACATAGTGAGATTATGTAAGGAGTGCATGCAGAAATCCAGAGTGATGGTAGTAACCTGTGGATAGACCCAAAACCAATAATAGCAAGCAGATAATGGCTTCAGTTAATAAATACAGATAATGGCTTCTTTACTGTTTGTTTCCCACCCAACGTGAAACTCATAGTAGACACCGGAGATTAACCAGATAGTAGATAGATACTATTGATAGCGGCCCCGATATGTACCTGATGAACCACAAGTATAGGGGATCTATCGTAGTCCTTTTGATAAGTAAGAGTGTCAAACCCAACGAGGAGCAGAAGGAAATGATAAGCGGTTTCAGCAAGGTATTCTCTGCAAGTACTGAAATAAGTGGTAACAGATAGTGTTGTGATGAGACAAATTGTAACGAGCAACAAGTAACAAAAGTAAATAAAGTGCAGCAAGGTGGCCCAATCCTTTTTGTAGCAAAGGACAAGCCTGGACAAACTCTTATAATAGGAAAAGCACTCCCGAGGACACATGGGAATATCGTCAAGCTAGTTTTCATCACGCTCATATGATTCGCGTTCGGTACTTTGATAATTTGATATGTGGGTGGACCGGTGCTTGGGTGCTGTTCTTACTTGAACAAGCATCCCACTTATGATTAACCTCTATTGCAAGCATCCGCAACTACAACAAAAGTATTAAGGTAAACCTAACCATAGCATGAAACATATGGATCCAAATCAGCCCCTTACGAAGCAACGCATAAACTAGGGTTTAAGCTTCTGTCACTCTAGCAACCCATCATCTACTTATTACTTCCCAATGCCTTCCTCTAGGCCCAAATAATGGTGAAGTGTTATGTAGTCGACGTTCACATAACACCACTAGAGGTTAGACAACATACATCTTATCAAAATATCGAACGAATACCAAATTCACATGACTACTAATAGCAAGACTTCTCCCTTGTCCTCAGGAACAAACGTAACTACTCACAAAGCATATTCATGTTCATAATCAGAGGGGTAATAATGTGCATAAAGGATCTGAACATATGATCTTCCACCAAATAAACCAACTAGCATCAACTACAAGGAGTAATCAACACTACTAGCAACCTACTAGCACCAATCCCGGACTTGGAGACAAGAATTGGATACAAGAGATGAACTAGGGTTTGGAGATGAGATGGTGCTGGTGAAGATGTTGATGGAGATTGCCCTCTCCCGATGAGAGGAGCGTTGGTGATGACGATGGTGATGATTTCCCCCTCCCGGAGGGAAGTGTCCCCGGCAGAACAGCTCTGCCGGAGCCCTAGATTGGTTCCGCCAAGGTTCCGCCTCGTGGCGGCGGAGTCTCGTCCCGAAAGGTTGCCCTTTATTTTTTTCTCATCGAAAGACTTCATATAGGAGAAGACGGGTGTCAGAGAGCCACCAAGGGGCCCACGAGGTAGGGGGCGCGCCCAGGGGGGGCGCCCCCACCCTCGTGAGCAGGGTGTGGGCCCCCTGGCCTTCATCTTTGGCGACGATTTTTCTTTATTTATTTTAAGATATTCCGTGGAGTTTCAGGACTTTTGGAGTTGCGCAGAATAGGCCTCCAATATTTGCTCCTTTTCCAGCCCAGAATTCCAGCTGCCGGCATTCTCCCTCTTCATGTAAACCTTGTAAAATAAGAGAGAATAGCCATAAGTATTGTGACATAACGTGAAATAACAGCCCATAATGCAATAAATATTGATATAAAAGCATGATGCAAAATGGACGTATCAACTCCCCCAAGCTTAGACCTCGCTTGTCCTCAAGCGAAAAGCCGATAACAATAAATATGTCCTCATGTTTAGAGGTAGAGGCGTCGATAAAAATAAAATACGGACATGAAGGCATCATGATTATTTTCATAACAGCAACATATAAAGATTTTGTCATATGATTACTTATGTTCAAGTGATGATCCTCTCACAAAGCCAAAAGCATGAATCAGAAACCTTATTGAGCACCAACAAATTATAACCTCAGTCATTGAAGCAATTGCAATTTATCATAACATCGGAAAGAGTCTATGTCAGAGCTTAAAAGCAAGTCCACATACTCAACTATCACTTAGTCCTTCATAATTGCTAACACTCACGCGATACTTGTGGTTACGGAGTTTTAATCGGACACAGAGAAAGATAGGGGCTTATAGTTTTGCCCCACAACCTTTTACCTCAAGGGTAATGTCAACAATAATAATTCATGCTCCCCCACATCCAATTAGATATATATATATCATGTTCTTTCCAACATGCTGAGCTTGCCAAAGGATAAAATGAAAAAGGAAAGGTGAAGATCACCGTGACTCTTGCATAAGGTAGAGGATAATAATAAAAGATAGGCCCTTCGCAGAGGGAAGCAGAGGTTGTCATGCGCGTTTAGGGTTGATGCACAAAATCTTAATGCAAAAGAACGTCACTTTATATTGCCCCTTGTATGTGAACCTTTATTATGCAGTCCGTCGCTTTTATTGCGTCCACAACAAGTTCGTACAAAGTTTATTTCTCTGCACTAATAAGTCATGCATATTTAGAGAGCAATTTTTATTGCTTGCACCGATGACAACTTACTTGAAGGATCTTACTCAATCCATAGGTAGATATGGTGGACTCTCATGGCAAAACTGGTTTAAGGGTATTTGGAAGCACAAGTAGTATTTCTACTTGGTGCTGAGAATTTGGCTAGCATGAGGGGGAAAGGCAAGCTCAACACGTTAGAGGATCCATGACAACATACTTTATCTCGGATGTAAGAAAACATAACTCATTATGTTGTCTTCCTTGTCCAACCTCAACTCTTTAGCATGTCATATTTTAATGAGTGCTCCCAATCATAAAAGATGTCAATGATAATATATCTATATGTGAAACCTCTCTTTCCTTATTACTTCCTATTAATTGCAACGATGACCAAAGCTATATTTGCCAACTCCCAACAACCTTTAATCATCATACTCTTTCTATGTGAAGTCATTACTTTCACTAAGATCAATATGAACTCTTTGATTCTTTTTATTCTTTTTCTTCTAATCACTCAAGATCATGGCAAAATACTCAAGCCCTTGACTCAACACTAATCTTTATTATATAACTCACAGACTCGATTACAAAGAAGGATCATAAAGCAAAACTCAAAACTAGATCATGCCATGACTTTATTCTACTAAATCAAGATACTACTAAAAGGATCGAACTAAGAAAAACGGTAAAGATAGGAGTTGTGATGGTGATACGATACCAGGGCACCTCCCCCAAGCTTGGCAGTTGCCAAGGGGAGTGCCCATACCCATATGATTATATCCTCGGAGGTGATGGAGGTGGTGATGATGACGGTGGATAATCACACATCGAGCGTAAAAGTTCCTCCAACTTGTGGATAATGCCCTTGAGCCCAGCAATATGATCCTTCAACAAAATATTCTCCTGTGTAAGATACTTGTTCTGTATGCGGGCTAACTCAATCATCTTGAAAGTTCCAATCTCTATTGGAGTGAAAAGGTTAGGTAAAGGTTGAGGGATGTCTTCTTCTTTCACCACCAAAGCTTGAACCTCCATGGCCTTCTTGATCCTTTCATCCCTGTTGATCTCTTCTGGTTCCTCTCTTTTCAACTCTATCTTCAATAGCCAAGCATCCTTGTCTTCGTTGTTGGAGGAGGGAGGAGTCATGGTGCTCTAAATCTGCAACAGAAACAGCTTGAAACGAAAACAGAGGATATTTGCGTGATACGAGAGTCAAAACCTTCGGGAGTATATATAATGAATTTTTACTGACCAAAATACGTATCGTGCAAGGAAACAGAGTCCAGAGGGAACATGAGGTGCTCACAAGGTAGGGGGGCGCGCCCAGGGGGGTAGGGCACGCCCTCCACCCTCGTGGAGGCCTCGTGTCCTCCCCGGACTGCTACTTATTTTTCTATTTTTCTAAATATTCCAAAACGGAGAAATATTGCCTTAAAAATTGTTTTGGAGTTGGTTTACTTACCGTACCACATACCTATTCCTTTTCGGAGTCTGAAACGGGCTGGAAAGTGTCCCTTATGTATTCCTCCGGGGTTACGGTTTCAATAATATTGGTTTCAACATTTATAGGATTACCTGAGATATAGTGTTTGATCCTTTGACCGTTTACCACCTTCGGATTTGTGCCTTCGAAGTTGTTGATTTTTATGGCACCGGAACGATAGACCTCCTCGATAACGTAGGGACCTTCCCATTTGGAGAGAAGTTTTCCTGCAAAAAATCTTAAATGAGAGTTGTATAGCAATACATAATCACCTACATTAAACTCACGCTTTTGTATCCTTTTGTCATGCCATCTTTTAACCTTTTCTTTAAACAACTTGGCATTTTCATAAGCTTGGGTTCTCCATTCATCAAGTGAGCTAATATCAAATAACCTCTTCTCACCGGCAAGTTTGAAATCATAGTTGAGCTCTTTAATAGCCCAGTATGCCTTATGTTCTAGTTCGAGAGGTAAGTGACAAGCTTTTCCATAAACCATTTTATACGGAGACATACCCATAGGATTTTTATATGCAGTTCTATAGGCCCATAATGCATCATCAAGTTTCTTGGACCAATTCTTTCTAGACCTATTGACAGTCTTTTGCAAAATTAATTTGAGCTCTCTATTGCTCAATTCTACCTGACCACTAGACTGCGGGTGATATGGAGATGCAATTCTATGATTAACGTCATATTTAGCAAGCATCTTACGGAAAGCACCATGAATAAAGTGTGAACCACCATCAGTCATTAAATATCTAGGGACTCCAAACCTCGGAAAAATAACTTCCTTAAGCATTTTAATAGAAGTGTTATGATCAGCACTACTAGTTGGAATAGCTTCTACCCACTTAGTAACGTAATCAACAGCAACTAAAATATGAGTATATCCATTAGAGGCAGGAAAAGGTCCCATATAATCAAAGCCCCAAACATCAAATGGTTCAATAACAAGTGAATAATTCATAGGCATTTCTTGACGTCTACTAATATTACCAATTCTTTGACATTCATCGCAAGACAAAACAAACTTACGGGCATCCTTGAAGAGAGTAGGCCAATAAAAACCGGATTGCAATACCTTATGTGCAGTTCTATCTCCAGCGTGGTGTCCTCCATAAGCTTCGGAGTGACACTTGCGTAGGATCTGTTCCTGTTCATGCTCAGGTACACAACGTCTAATAACACCATCTACTCCTTCTTTATAAAGATGTGGGTCATCCCAAAAGTAATGTCGCAAGTCATAGAAAAACTTTTTCTTTTGTTGGTATGTGAAGCTAGGTGGTATAAATTTAGCAACAATATAATTAGCATAATCAGCATACCATGGAGTGCTACGAGAAGTGCTTATGACATTTAATTGTTCATCAGGAAAGCTATCATCAATAGGTAGTGGGTCATCAAGAACATTCTCTAACCTAGATAAGTTGTCTGCAACGGGGTTCTCAGCTCCTTTTCTATCAACAATATGCAAATCAAATTCTTGCAGCAGGAGAACCCATCTAATGAGTCTAGGTTTTGCATCTTCTTTTCCATAAGATATTTAATAGCAGCATGATCAGTGTGAATAGTTACTTTAGAATCAACAATATAAGGTCTAAACTTATCACAAGCAAACACAACTGCTAAAAGTTCCTTTTCGGTAGTAGCATAATTTCTTTGAGCACTGTCTAGAGTCTTACTAGCATAATGGATAACATTTAATTTCTTATCAACTCTTTGCCCTAGAACAGCACCTACAGCATAATCACTAGCATCACACATAATTTCAAAGGGTAAATTCCAATCAGGTGGCTGAACAACAGGTGCAGAGACTAATGCTTTCTTAAGTATTTCAAATGCTTCTACACAATCATCATCAAAAAAAATGGTACATCTTTTTGTAATAAATTAGTCAGAGGCCGAGAAATTTTTGAGAAGTCCTTAATGAACCTCCTATAAAATCCGGCGTGACCAAGGAAACTTCTTATACCTTTGATGTCCTTGGGACATGGCATCTTTTCAATAGCATCAACCTTGGCTTTATCAACTTCAATACCTCTTTCAGAAACTTTGTGCCCCAAGACAATACCTTCAATAACCAAAAAGTGGCACTTTTCCCAATTCAAGACAAGATTAGTTTCTTCGCATCTCTACAAAACTCGAGCAAGATTGCTCAAGCAATCATCAAAAGAGGAACCATAGACGGAAAAGTCGTCCATGAAAACCTCACAAATTTTTCGCAAAAGTCAGAGAATATAGCCATCATGCATCTTTGAAAGGTAGCAGGTGCATTACATAAACCGAAAGGCATACGTCTATAAGCAAAAGTACCAAAAGGGCATGTAAAAGTAGTCTTAGATTGATCTTTAGCTGACACAGGTATTTGAGAAAAACCAGAATAACCATCTAGAAAGCAATAATGTGTATGTTTGCTTAACCTTTCTAGCATTTGATCAATAAAAGGTAAGGGGTAATGATCTTTCTTAGTAGCCTTATTTAATTTGCGGAAATCAATTACCATCCTATAACCTGTGTTAATTCTTTGCGGAATCAATTCATCTTTATCATTAGGGACAACAGTAATACCTCCCTTCTTAGGGACACAATGGACAGGACTTACCCACTGACTATCAGCAACGGGATAAATTATACCTGCCTCCAGAAGCTTGAGTATTTCTTTTCTTACCACTTCTTTCATTTTAGGATTCAGACGTCGTTGAGGATCACGAACTGGTTTGGCATCCGCTTCCAAATTTATTTTATGCTGACATAGAGTGGGATTAATGCCTTTAAGATCATCAAGTGTATATCCAATAGCAGCACGGTGCTTCTTCAGAGTTTTCAATAATCTTTCTTCTTCATGCTCTGAAAGGTTAGCGCTAATAATGACAGGATATATTTTCTTTTCATCAAGATAAGCATATTTAAGATTATCAGGCAACGGTTTAAGCTCAAACACGGGATCACCCTTGGGTGGAGGAGGATCCCCTAGAATTTCAACAGGCAAATTGTGTTGCAGAATAGGTTCCTGTTTAAAGAATACTTCATCTATTTCCCTTCTTTCATTCATGAACATATCATTTTCATGGTCTAGCAAATATTGTTCTAAAGGATCACTAGGAGGTACAGCAATAGAAGCAAGACCAATAATTTCATCCTTACTAGGCAATTCTTCCTCACGATGTTGTTTACTAAATTTAGAGAAATTAAACTCATGAACCATATCATCCAAGCCAACAGTAACAACATTCTTTTTGCAGTCTATCGTAGCATTAACAGTATTCAAGAAGGGTCTACCAAATATAATGGGACAAAAGCTATCTTGTGGAGAACCAAGAACAAGAAAATCAGCGGGATATTTGGTTTTTCCACACAAGACTTCAACATCTCTAACAATTCCCATTGCAGATATAGTATCTCTATTGGCAAGTTTAATTGTAACATCAATATCTTCTAACTCAGCAGGTGCAATATCATGCATAATTTCTTTGTATAAGTCAATGGGTATTACACTTGCACTAGTACCCATATCACACAAGCCATGATAACAATGATCTCCTATTTTAACAGAAATAACAGGCACGCCTACCACAGGTCTATGTTTATCTCTATCACAAGGTTTAGCAATTCTAGCAGTTTCACCCTGGAATTGAATAACATGCCCATCAATATTATCAGACAAGAGATCTTTAACAATAGCAATATTGGGTTCTACTTTGACTTGCTCAGGAGGTGTATAAGTTCTAATATTGCTTTTACGGACAACAGTTGAAGCTTTAGCATGATCCTTCATTCTAACGGGGAAAGGTGGTTTCTCAACATAAGAAGTGGGAACAATAGGATCATTATAAGTGACAGTCTTTTCTTCAACTTTAATAGGTGCAGCTACTTTTACTTCTATGGGAGGATGATATTTAAACCACTTCTCCTTGGGGAGATCAACATAAGTAGCAAAAGATTCACAGAAAGAAGCTACTATCTCAGAGTCAAGTCCATATTTAGTGCTAAACTTACGGAAAATATCGGTATCCATAAAAGATTTAACACAATCAAACTTAGGTGTCATACCTGACTCCTTACCTTCGTCGAGGTCCCAATCTTCAGAGTTGCGTTTAATTCTATCCAATAAATTCCATCTGAATTCAATAGTCTTCATCATAAAAGAGCCAGCACAAGAAGTATCAAGCATGGTGCGATTGTTATCAGAAAGCCGAGCATAAAAACTTTGCATAATCACTTCTCTTGCGAGCTCATGATTGGGGCATGAATATAACATTGATTTAAGCCTCCCTCAAGCTTGAGCGATGCTTTCTCCTTCGCGAGGCCAAAAATTATATATATAATTGCGATCACGATGAACAAGATGCATAGGGTAATACTTTTGATGAAATTCCAATTTCAATCTTTTATAGTTCCATGATCTCATATCATCACATAGCCTGTACCATGTCAATGTCTCTCCCTTCAAAGATAAAGGGAAGGCCTTCTTCTTAACAACATCATCGGGTATACCTGCAAGCTTAAATAGTCCGCAAACGTCATCCACATAGCGTAGATGTTCATCAGGATGCTTTGTTCCATCTCCTGTAAAAGTGTTAGCTAGCAGTTTTTCCATCATACCCGAAGGAATCTCAAAAGGAGTTTCATTTTCAATAGGTTCAGTAGGTTGAGTAGGTTGAGGAGCAACTCTTTGCTCTACTGGATGGGGTGAATATACCCCGAACAAGCCCCTCAGACAATTACTTTCCATAGTAACAAGTGACAGAAAATTTCAGCACACTAAATAAATTTTTCCTTACCAAATTCGACCTACCAAAGGCGCTTCACTCCCCGGCAACGGCGCCAGAAAAGAGTCTTGATGACCCACAAGTATAGGGGATCTATCGTAGTCCTTTCGATAAGTAAGAGTGTCGAACCCAACGAGGAGCAGAAGGAAATGATAAGCGGTTTTCAGCAAGGTATTCTCTGCAAGTACTGAAATAAGTGGTAACAGATAGTTTTGTGATAAGATAAATTGTAACGAGCAACAAGTAACAAAAGTAAATAAAGTGCAGCAAGGTGGCCCAATCCTTTTTGTAGCAAAGGACAAGCCTGGACAAACTCTTATAATAGGAAAAGCGCTCCCGAGGACACATGGGAATATCGTCAAGCTAGTTTTCATCACGCTCATATGATTCGCGTTCGGTACTTTGATAATTTGATATGTGGGTGGACCGGTGCTTGGGTGCTGTTCTTACTTGAACAAGCATCCCACTTATGATTAACCTCTATTGCAAGCATCCGCAACTACAACAAAAGTATTAAGGTAAACCTAACCATAGCATGAAACATATGGATCCAAATCAGCCCCTTACGAAGCAACGCATAAACTAGGGTTTAAGCTTCTGTCACTCTAGCAACCCATCATCTACTTATTACTTCCCAATGCCTTCCTCTAGGCCCAAATAATGGTGAAGTGTTATGTAGTCGACGTTCACATAACACCACTAGAGGTTAGACAACATACATCTTATCAAAATATCGAACGAATACCAAATTCACATGACTACTAATAGCAAGACTTCTCCCTTGTCCTCAGGAACAAACGTAACTACTCAAAAAGCATATTCATGTTCATAATTAGAGGGGTAATAATGTGCATAAAGGATCTGAACATATGATCTTCCACCAAATAAACCAACTAGCATCAACTACAAGGAGTAATCAACACTACTAGCAACCCGCTAGCACCAATCCCGGACTTGGAGACAAGAATTGGATACAAGAGATGAACTAGGGTTTGGAGATGAGATGGTGCTGGTGAAGATGTTGATGGAGATTGCCCTCTCCCGATGAGAGGAGCATTGGTGATGACGATGGTGATCATTTCCCCCTCCCGGAGGGAAGTGTCCCCGGCAGCACATCTCTGCCGGAGCCCTAGATTGGTTCCGCCAAGGTTCCGCCTCGTGGCGGCGGAGTTTCATCCCGAAAGGTTGCCTTCTATTTTTTCTCATCAAAAGACTTCATATAGAAGAAGACGGGTGTCGGAGAGCCATCAGGGGGGCCACGAGGTAGGGGGCGCGCCCCCACCCTCATGAGCAGGGTGTGGGCCCCCTGGCCTTCATCTTTGGTGATGATTTTTATTTATTTATTTTAAGATATTCCGTGGAGTTTCAGGACTTCTGGAGTTGCGTAGAATAGGCCTCCAATATTTGCTCCTTTTTCAGCCTAGAATTCCAGCTGCCGGCATTCTCCCTCTTCATGTAAACCTTGTAAAATAAGAGAGAATAGCCATAAGTATTGTGACATAACGTGAAATAACAGCCCATAATGCAATAAATATCGATATAAAAGCATGATGCAAAATGGACGTATCAGTACCCCACAACCATTTAAAAACTCAAGTTTGACCATTAGTTTGGAGCTGACTCAGAGTCTAATCGGTGATCAGGACGATTAAGTAGCATGTAATATTAAGCGATGCATAACGTAAGCAGACACGAAAGAGTGCGACCTCTCTTGCGGACCCGTGTAGTCCTCGAGGTCATCTGCTCGGTTGATGATGGTAATGCAGTTTTCATGGCTGCCAGCGGCGGGGAAGAAGATCTGAGGCGGCGAAAGACAGCCTGGAGGCCGGATCCCTGCTGTGCTGGACCCTTCTGTTGTTGGAGCGGCTGAGCTAGGGTGGACGATGGCGCAGCAGGACCGGGACAAACCACGCAAGGTTTTCTTTGACAACTATCTGTAAGAGAAGTAATTCTATAAGGGCTCATTTGAATTGGAGGATTCCAACAATGCAGGGATAGGAAATAAACATGAATAGGATAGAAATGCACGTGCAAAACAGAGAATTTAAACACACAGGATTTCTGCCAATCTGGGTGTTTGATTCACAACAATTGGAAGATCATAGGATGCAAAGAAGCATGGTGAGATTAAATCAAACCACAAGAAAATGTACGGTTATAATGCTATTATGCTACCATCTCTTAGTCTTGTGCTTCATGAATAGGAATTTAAAAAGGAGGACAAGTGAAAATTAAAATTCCTACGTTTTTTCTTTCAAGGAGACACTAAAGGAACAAATCCGTGTGCTCAGTGGACAATATATATAACATGTAGAGTAAAAAAGAGATGCAACAAGTGTACAACCTCTTTGGCGAAGCCATGTCGATCTCAGCGTGATTGGGTTGGCCGGTGAGGATGCTCCGGCTTACTTTGCTGTCGGAGGAGGGGAAGAAGATCTTAGGCGTCTGGAGATGGAGCCTGAGGTACTGCTCCGCTGTGATGGAGGGTTTCGTCGTTGGAGCAGCTCCGGTGAGTTGTACGATGCCGAGGCTGAAGCAGGACAAGAGAGACAACGAACAACGTTAACCTGAGTGGAATTCTAATAGCATCTCCAATACATGACGTAAAATACATAACCACAAAGTGCTAGATGTAAAATACATCAACCGCTCATCTCTGAACTTAACTGTCGAAACTGAACTTAACTGTTGAAACTGAACCTAACTGCCCAAACTGAATTTTGCTGTCGAAACTGAATTTTGCTGTCGAAACTGAACGCACTAGCAAGGTGAGGCTACACGTCGGTCGACTAACTTTTTCATCTCTGGTCAGTCGATTTTGCAGCCGTTGGATACGAAATCAAGGGCCTGCAGTTCATCTTCAACCTCCACCCCCCCTGAGCCGCCAGCCACCACCGGCCAAACAGCAGCCCCCCGCCGCCCGCGGCTGGCGGTGCACCACCCCACCCGCCTCGAAAACACTCCCCACCACCGGTCTGCCGCCGCCTTGGCCATCCCTCTAGCCCCCCCTGCCGAGCTTTTTCTCCAGCAATCCCCACGCCACCGCCCCGCCAACGCCCCGCCACCACCAGCGACCACCGCCCCCATCCTGAACCCTAAGATAGATAGTGGGGTACCTCTCCGGCGAGCCCCCCTTCCCGCTGCGGCTGGTTCTTCCTTCACCCCGGTGAGCCAACCCCTTGGAAATCGACTGACCCAAAAGTCGATTCAGTTGACTGAAGTGTAGCCAAATCGGAGCAGCATCGCAAGCAAGAGCAAGAGCGAGAGCAGCAGCGCGAGCAAGAGCAATAGCAAGAGCAGACCAGGCAGGGGACCGAGAGCAAGAGCAGAGCAGCAGCGCGAGCGAGAGCTAAAGCAGCAGCAGCTCCTACTGATGTGGACGTCGCCGCCGAGGGAGCGACACCGTGGAGGAAGTGGCCGGCGACGCCGCCATGGATGGAGCCATGCCGTGTCGGCTCGGGACCGAGCGCCAGCAGCACCATGAGATCGAATCAAGAAGAAAATGCGGCGATTAGTGTACAACCTCTTTGGTGGCGCCGATTAGGCCGCAACGTCATCCGAGGAAACGGTGATGATGATGCTCTTCCGGTGGTGCAGGTGAAGACAGAGGTGTGGGAATGGAGGTGGCGCGAAAGACGAGGGGAACGTCGGGGCAGCTCCTTGGAGGTGGAGGACGGGGTGGCTGAACTGGCGGGACGATGAGATCAACGACGGATCCTCATCCGGTACGGTGGATGAGGGATGTCGAGGTGTTGCTGTGGACGACGTTGTCGGTGAAGAAGCTCTGGCTGGGTGGCGGACGGAGCAGGGTGTGGGGTTTCGTCGCGGGTTTTCGCGGCCTCGGTGTACGAATGGGTGGGCGGATGGGATGGCAGTGGGGAACCATGGCTTAGAGACGCGCTTGTCCAAAATGTGGGGTAAGTTACGAAAGTACCCCCCACCGATTTGAGGCGGTTCTTTCGGTTCAGGGGTACCACGGGCATTTCGCGTGTCGGGATTTCACAGGAGGTGGGAGTTTTCGCGCGTGTTGTAATTTCGGAATAGCAAGGCGCGGGTTGAGATGGAGGGAGTTGTCGGAGCACAACGAGACAAAGATATATCTTAAATATTTCAGGCTAACAATGGGTTGAAATTTCCGGACAAGCCTAACGTGTATTGTACCAAATCAATGCGCACTACAAATGTCATTCAAAATTTTGAATTCATGTTATGTTCAATTAAAATATTTCGCTACGTGTATAATGCATGCAACCTACTACTCAAATGAATGTTTTAGTGCATTCCAAACGTATATACTACCGCTTCAATATGAACTAAATTTGAATAAGATCTACAGTAATGATTATTGTGAAGTCAAAGCATTTGAATTCGTTTCTCCGTTTTAATAAGATCTACAATCATCATTATTGTCAAGTTAAACCATCGTTTGTGTATTATCTTCACAGCACACCACATGATCAGTATCGAGTTACATATGAACTATGTGTACTATATGAACTCGAACTAGATTTTTTGAATCCACTTTATTTTGATTTCAAATCACATTACATTCCTAGCTCTAGCTAGATCTTCATAATCTAAACCATGTTTCATATGTATAATGTGTTTATCACATTATGTATGGTGCCCCGCCCCCTACGCCTACAAGTATTTAGATGTGAGTTGCAAACACCACACATTACCACAAATTCAAATAAAATGTGAGAATGTTCGATATATAGTATTGTCTAGATTGCTCGATATTTAGTTGTAAGCTGCAAACGCCACACATTATCACAAATTCAAATAAAATGTGAGATTGTTTGATGTATAATATGGTTTAGATTGTTCGGCATTTAGTTGTGAGTTGCAAACGCCATGCATTATCACATTATGGTATAACATGTGCACAACACGTGTATCACCGCTATATTCATGCATGCAATGTTTAAAACACTATGATCTCCTATTCAAATATATGAGTCCGCTTTCATATCAAATTATGATCTTTGTTAGTCTCTTACACCCACACAATCCTCTAACCTTTGTAGCTACTGAGGGAGTCCTGGACTAGGGGGTGTCCGGATAGCCGAACTATCATCATCGGCCGGACTCCAAGACTATGAAGATACAAGATTGAAGACTTCGTCCCGTGTCCGGATGGGACTTTCCTTGGCGTGGAAGGCAAGCTTGGCGATACGGATATGTAGATCTCCTACCATTGTAACCGACTCTGTGTAACCCTAGCCCTCTCTGGTGTCTATATAAACCGGATGGTTTTAGTCCGTAGGACCCAACAACAATAACAACAATCATACCATAGGCTAGCTTCTAGGGTATAGCCTCCTTGATCTCGTGGTAGATCTACTCTTGTAATACCCACATCATCAATATCAATCAAGCAGGACGTAGTGTTTTACCTCTATCAAGAGGGCCCGAACCTGGGTAAAACATCGTGTCCCTTGTCTCCTGTTACCATCCGCCTAGACGCACAGTTTGGGACCCCCTACCCGAGATCCGCCAGTTTTGACACCGACATTGGTGCTTTCATTGAGAGTTCCTCTGTGTCGTCACCGATAGGCTCGATGGCTCCTTCGATCATCAACAACGACGCGGTCCAGGGTGAGACTTTTCTCCCCGGACAGATCTTTGTATTCGGTGGCTTTGCACTGCGGTCCAATTCGTTTGGCCATCTGGAGCAGATCGAAAGCTACGCCCCTGGCCGTCAGGTCAGATTTGGAAGTCTTAACTTCACAGCTGACATCCGTGGAGACTTGATCTTCAATGGATTCGAGCCACAGCCGAGCGCGCCACACTGTCACGATGGGCATGATTTTGCTCTGCTGCCGGACAATGCCCTGGAGGCCGCACACGAGTCCGCTCGGACCCTCGATTCGGAGCCGACTGTGCAGATCGAGGACAGGTGGTTAGACACCGCCTCGGGGGCTGCAATCCCTACGGCGATAGAGCCGAATACTGACTTTGTCCCTTCTGAAGCTCGTGACTCCAAGGTGTCGGACTCCTTGCCGGACTCCGAACCTCCCGCGCCCCCTCCAACCGAATCCGATTGGGCGCCGATTATGGAGTTCACCGCTGCGGACATCTTTCATCACTCACCTTTCGGCGACATCCTGAGTTTGCTAAAGTATCTCTCTTATCAAGAGAGCCCTGGCCGGACTGCCGTCAGGATGGTTGGGATGCGGACGACGAAGAAATTCAAGACCCACCCACCACCCACTTAGTAGCCGCTATCGACGATCTAACCGACATGCTAGACTTCGACTCTGAAGACATCGACGGTATGGACGACGATGCCGGAGACGACTAAGAACCAGCGCCTACTGGGCACTGGAAAGCCACCTCGTCATACGACATATACATGGTGGATATCCCAAAGGATGGGAACGGCGAAGGAACAACGGAGGAAGACCCCTCCAAGAAACAGCCCAAGCGCCGGCGTCAGCGGCGCCGCTCTAAATCCCGCCACAGCAAGAATGGCGATTCCGGCACCGGAGATAATAACACCCCAGACAGTGCCGAAGACAACCCCCTCCATCAAGATTCAGCGTAGGAGGACGGAGATGCCAGCCCTCATGAGAGAGCGGCAGACGAAGAGGTAGAGGATGATAATTACATGCCTCCCTCCGGAGACAAGGCAAGCCTCGACGACGACGAATTTGTCGTGCCTGAGGATCCCCTCGAACAAGAGCGTTTTAAACGCAGGCTTATGGCCACGGCAAACATCCTCAAGAAAAAGCAGCAACAGCTTAGAGCTGATCAGGATCTGCTAGCCGACAGATGGACTGAAGTCCTTGCGGCCGAAGAGCATGAGCTTGAACGCCCCTCCAAAAGCTACCCCAAATGCAAGTTGCTCCCCCGATTAGAGGAGGAGGCATATAAACCTGCATCACCAGAGCACAATACGGCTGACCGGCCACCTCGTGGCCGCGAAAGAGAGGCCTCTAGGCCCCCCACTAGAACCGTACCCCGGCATCGCTCGAAAAGCACAAGGCCACAGGGGAATGCTCCGGACTTGCGAGATATATTGGAGGATAAGGAAAGACAATCAAGATCGATCTACGGATCGCGTGGGCGCCCCATGATACATGAAGACAACCGTCGCGCTGGGCACAGTAAGTCCGGCCGGGCCGAGCACAATAGACAAAGCTCGTTGGAGCTCCGTCGCGATATAGCCCAATACAGAGGCGCCGCACACCCACTATGCTTCACAGATGAAGTAATGGATCATCAAATCCCCGAAGGTTTTAAACCCGTGAATATTGAATCCTATGATGGCACAACAGACCCCGCGGTTTGGATCGAAGACTATCTCCTTCATATCCACATGGCCCGCGGTGACGATCTTCACGCCATGACTAGCTCGACATTGGCTTAACAGCTTGCCAGCAGAATCAATTGGGTGTTGGGAGGACCTGGAAGCCGCATTCCTTGATAACTTCCAGGGCACGTATGTGCGACCACCAGACGCTGACGACCTAAGCCACATAATTCAACAGCCAGACGAATCGGCCAGACAATTCTGGACACGGTTCTGAACTAAGAAAAATCAAATCGTCGACTGTCCGGATGCGGAGGCCCTCGTGGCCTTCAAACATAACATCCGCGACGAGTGGCTTGCCCGGCACCTGGGACAGGAAAAGCCGAAATCCATGGCAGCCCTCACATCACTCATGACCCGCTTTTGCGCGGGAGAGGACAGCTGGCTAGCCCGCAGCAACAACCTCAGCAAAAATTCTGGCAGTCCGGATACCAAGGATCGCAATGGCAGGTCGCGTCGCAACAAGAACAAATGTCGCATTAATGGCGACAATAATGAGGATACGGCAGTCAACGCCGAATTCAGAGGCTCCAAACCCGGTCAGCGGGAAAAGCCATTCAAAAGAACTACTACGGGTCCGTCCAATTTGGACCGAATACTCGATCGCTCGTGCCAGATACACGGCACCCCCGACAAGCCAGCCAACCACACCAACAGGGACTGCTGGGTATTCAAGCAGGCAGGCAAGCTAATTGCCGAAAACAATGGCAAGAGGCTGCATAGCGATGACGAAGAAGAGACCCGACCGCCGAACAATAGAGGACAGAAGGGTTTCCCCCCACAAGTGCGGACGGTGAATATGATATACGCAACCCACATACCCAAGAGGGAGCGGAAGCGTGCACTCAGGGACATATACGCGATGGAGCCAGTCGCCCCGAAGTTCAACCCATGGTCCTCCTGCCCGATCACTTTTGATCGAAGGGACCACCCCACCAGCATCCGCCATGGCGGATTCGCCGCATTGGTTTTAGACCCAATCGTCGATGGATTTCACCTCACCAGATTCCTGATGGACGGCGGCAGCAACCTGAACCTGCTTTATCAGGACACAGTGTGCAAGATGGGCATAGACCCCTCAAGGATTAAACCCACAAAGACGACCTTCAAAGGCGTCATACCAGGTGTAGAGGCCAATTGTACGGGCTCAGTTACACTGGAAGTGGTCTTCGGATCCCCGGATAACTTCCGAAGTGAGGAGTTAATCTTCGACATAGTTCCATTCCGCAACGGCTATCATGCTCTGCTCGGACGGACCGCGTTTGCAAAGTTCAACGCGGTGCCGCACTACGCATACCTCAAGCTCAAGATGCCAGGCCCTCGAGGAGTCATCACGGTCAACGGAAACACCAAACGCTCCCTCCGAATGGAGGAACATACAGCGGCTCTCGCGGCAGAAGTACAATGCAACCTCTTAAGGCAATTCTCGAGTCCGGCCGTTAAGCGACCGGACATGGCTAAACGCGCCCGGAGTAACCTACAACAAGACCACTTGGCACGTTCCGAGCACGCATAGCAATGCGGCCCCAACCCCAGCCCTCGCAAGATCGCAAGAATGGTCCTTCGTGTACATCATTACACTCTGGAGATACCATGGGCATAGGGGAAGGGGCACGACCACAACAGGCCCAGAATGTGGCTCAACCACATCAGGGGTTCCCAAGTGTGTCATTCCTTTCTTTTTTCCTTTTTGTTTCTTACCCACAGGACTCCGCTCACCAGAGGCCCTGTCCAGCAGTAGACTGATCGAACTCACGATGCAACAACCAGGGAAGGTGAAAGGCTACGACGAACATCCAGGTGGTCTCAATTACGAGCACTAAATCTATTTTATACACCATTCCGCAGCCTACCCCTGGAGGGGGACATGTTTATGAAGGAAATATGCCCTAGAGGCAATAATAAAGTTATTATTTATTTCCTCATATCATGATAAATGTTTATTATTCATGCTAGAATTGTATTAACCGGAAACATGATACATGTGTGAATACATAGACAAACATATAGTCACTAGTATGCCTCTACTTGACTAGCTCATTAATCAAAGATGGTTATGTTTCCTAACCATTGACATGTGTTGTCATTTGATTAATGGGATCACATCATTAGGAGAATGAGGTGATTGACATGACCCATCCCGTTAGCTTAGCACTTGATCGTTTAGTATTCTGCTATTGCTTCCTTCATGACTTATACATGTTCATGTAACTATGAGAATTGTGTAACTCCCGTTTACCGGAGGAACACTTTGGGTACTACCAAACGTCACAACGTAACTGGGTGATTATAAAGGAGTACTACAGGTGTCTCCGAAGGTACATGTTGAGTTAGCATAATTCGAGATTAGGTTTTGTCACTCCGATTGTCGGAGAGGTATCTCTGGGCCCTCTCGGCAGTGCTCATCACCTAAGCCTTGCAAGCATGTAACTAATGAGTTAGTTATAAGATGAAGTATTACAGAACGAGTAAAGAGACTTGTCGATAACGAGATTGAACTAGGTATTGGATACCGACGATCGAATCTCGGACAAGTAACATACCGATGACAAAGGGAACAACGTATGTTGTTATGCGGTTTGACCGATAAAGATCTTCGTAGAATATGTAGGAACCAATATGGGCATCCAGGTCCCGCTATTGGTTATTGACCAGAGATGTGTCTCAGTCATGTCTACATCATTCTCGAACCGTAGGGTCCGCACGCTTAAGGTTTCGATGACAGTTATATTATGAGTTTATGTATTTTGATGTACCGAAGGTTGTTCGGAGTCCCGGATATGATTACGGACATGACGAGGAGTCTCGAAATGGTCAAGACATAAAGATTGATATATTGGACGGATATATTTGGACACCGGAAAGGTTCCGGAGAAGTTTGGAGCCCCGGAAGGTTACCGGAACCCCCCGGGAGGTATATGGGCCTTATTGGGCCCATGTAGGAGGAAGAGAGAAGGAGCAAGGGAAGGGGGCGCCCCCCCAAGCCCAATCCGAATTGGGGAAGGGGGCCGGCCCCCCCTTTCCTTTCTCCTTCCCCCTCTTCCTATTACTACTACTAGTACTACTTCCTAATACTAGTACTCTTTCCTTCCCCCTCCAAATAAGATAAGGAAAAGAGAGGGAAACCTACTTGGAGTGGGTTTCCCCCTCCTCATGGCGCGCCCCCCTAGGGCCGGCCACCTCCTCCCTCCCTCCTTTATATACGGGGGTAAGGGGGCACCCTAGGACACACAAGTTGATCATTGATCGTTCCTTAGCCGTGTGCGGTGCCCCCTCCACGATATTACACCTCGGTCATATTGTAGCGGTGCTTAGGCGAAGCCCTGCAACAGGAAAACATCAAGATCTTCACCACGCCGTCGTGCTGACGGAACTCCCCCTCGGCGCCTCTGCTGGATCAGAGATCGAGGGTGCGTCATCGAGCTGTACGCGTGTCAAGAACTCGGAGGTGCCGGAGTAACGGTACTTGGATCGGTTGAACCGGAGGATGTACGACTACTTCCTCTACGTTGCGTCAACGCTTCCGCTTCGGTCTACGCGGGTACGTAGACAACACTCTCCCCTCGTTGCTATATCATCACCATGATCTTGCGTGTGCATAGGAAATTTTTTGAAATTACTACATTCCCCAACAGTGGTATCAGAGCCAGGTTTTATGTGTTGATGTTATATGCACGAGTAGAACACAAGTAAGTTGTGGACGATATAAGTCATACTGCCTACCAGTATGTCATACTTTGGTTCAGCGGTATTGTGAGATGAAGCGGCCCGGACCGACATTACGCGTACGCTTACGCGAGACTGGTTTCACCGTTACGAGCACTCGTGCTTAAAGGTGGCTGGCGGGTGTCTGTCTCTCTCACTTTAGTTGAACCGAGTGTGGCTACGCCCGGTCCTTGTGAAGGTTAAAACGGAGTCTATTTGACAAACTATCGTTGTGGTTTTGATGCGTAGGTGAGATTGGTTCTTGCTTAAGCCCGTAGCAGCCACGTAAAATTTGCAACAACAAAGTAGAGGACGTCTAACTTGTTTTTGCAGGGCATGTTGTGATGTGATATGGCCAAGACATGATGCTATATTTTATTGTATGAGATGATCATGTTTTGTAACCGAAGTTATCGGCAACTGGCAGGAGCCATATGGTTGTCGCTTTATTGTATGAAATGCAAACACCCTGTAATTGCTTTACTTTATCACTAAGCGGTAGCGATAGTCGTAGAAGCAATAGATGGTGTAACGACAACGATGCTACGATGGAGATCAAGGTGTCACGCCGGTGACGATGGTGATCACGACGGTGCTTCGAAGATGGAGATCACAGGCACAAGATGATGATGGCCATATCATATCACTTATATTGATTGCATGTGATGTTTATCCTTTATGCATCTTATCTTGCTTTGATTGACGGTAGCATTTTAAGATGATCTCTCACTAATTATCAAGAAGTGTTCTCCCTGAGTATGCACCGTTGCGAAAGTTCTTCGTGCTGAGACACCACGTGATGATCGGGTGTGATAGGCTCTACGTTCAAATACAACGGGTGCAAAACAGTTGCACACGCGGAATACTCAGGTTATACTTGACGAGCCTAGCATATACAGATATGGCCTCGGAACACGGAGACCGAAAGGTCGAGCGTGAATCATATAGTAGATATGATCAACATAGAGATGTTCACCATTGAAACTACTCCATCTCACGTGATGATCGGACATGGTTTAGTTGATTTGGATCACGTAATCACTTGGATGACTAGAGAGATGTCTGTCTAAGTGGGAGTTCTTTAGTAATATGATTAATTGAACTTAAATTTATCATGAACTTAGTACCTGATAGTATTTTGCTTGTCTATGTTTGTTTGTAGATAGATGGCTCGTGCTATTGTTCCGTTGAATTTTAATGCGTTCCTTGAGAAAGCAAAGTTGAAAGATGATGGTAGCAATTACACGGACTGGGTCCATAACCTGAGGATTATCCTCATTGCTGCACAGAAGAGTTACGTCCTGGAAGCACCGCTGGGTGCCAGGCCTGCTGCTGATGCAACTGACAACGTTAAGAACGTCTGGCAGAGCAAAGCTGATGACTACTCTATAGTTCAGTGTGCCATGCTTTACGGCTTAGAACCGGGTCTTCAACGATGTTTTGAACGTCATGGGGCATATGAGATGTTCCAGGAGTTGAAGTTAATATTTCAAGCAAATGCCCAGATTGAGAGATATGAAGTCTCCAATAAGTTCTACAGCTGCAAGATGGAGGAGAACAGTTCTGTCAGTGAACATATACTCAAAATGTCTGGGTATAATAATCACTTGATTCAACTGGGAGTTAATCTTCCGGATGATAGCGTCATTGACAGAATTCTCCAATCACTGCCACCAAGCTACAAGAGCTTTGTGATGAACTATAATATGCAAGGGATGAACAAGACTATTCCCGAGCTCTTCGCGATGATGAAAGCCGCGGAGGTAGAAATCAAAAAGGAGCATCAAGTGTTGATGGTCAACAAGACCACTGGTTTCAAGAAAAGGGACAAAGGGAAGAAGAAGGGGAACTTCAAAAGGAACGGCAAACAAGTTGCTGCTCAAGTGAAGAAACCCAAGTCTGGACCTAAGCCTGAAACTGAGTGCTTCTACTGCAAGCAGACTGGACAATGGAAGCGGAACTGCCCCAAGTATTTGGCGGATAAGAAGGATGGCAAAGTGAACAAAGGTATATGTGATATACATGTTATTGATGTGTACCTTACTAATGCTCGCAGTAGCACCTGGGTATTTGATACTGGTTCTGTTGCTAACATTTGCAACTCGAAACAGGGACTACGGATTAAGCGAAGATTAGCTAAGGACGAGGTGACGATGCGCGTGGGAAATGGTTCCAAAGTCGATGTGATCGCGGTCGGCACGCTACCTCTACATCTACCATCGGGATTAGTTTTAGACCTGAATAATTGTTATTTGGTGCCTGCGTTGAGCATGAACATTATATCTGGATCTTGTTTGATGCGAGACGGTTATTCATTTAAATCAGAGAATAATGGTTGTTCTATTTATATGAGTAATATCTTTTATGGTCATGCACCCTTGAAGAGTGGTCTATTTTTATTAAATCCCGATAGTAGTGATACACATATTCATAATGTTGAAGCCAAAAGATGCAGAGTTGATAATGATAGTGCAACATATTTGTGGCACTGCCGTTTAGGTCATATCGGTGTAAAACGCATGAAGAAACTCCATACTGATGGACTTCTGGAATCACTTGATTATGAATCACTTGGTACTTGCGAACCGTGCCTCATGGGCAAGATGACAAAAACACCGTTCTCCGGATCTATGGAGAGAGCAACAGATTTGTTGGAAATCATACATACAGATGTATGTGGTCCGATGAATGTTGAGGCTCGTGGCGGATATCGTTATTTCCTCACCTTCACAGATGATTTGAGCAGATATGGGTATATCTACTTGATGAAGCACAAGTCTGAAACATTTGAAAAGTTCAAAGAATTTCAGAGTGAAGTAGAAAATCATCGTAACAAGAAAATAAAGTTTCTACGATCTGATCGTGGAGGAGAATATTTGAGTTACGAGTTTGGTTTACATTTAAAACAATGTGGAATAGTTTCGCAACTCATGCCACCTGGAACACCACAGCGAAATGGTGTGTCCGAACGTCGTAATCGTACTTTACTTGATATGGTGCGATCTATGATGTCTCTTACCGATTTACCGCTATCGTTTTGGGGTTATGCTTTAGAGACGGCCGCATTCACGTTAAATAGGGCACCATCAAAATCCGTTGAGACGACGCCTTATGAACTGTGGTTTGGCAAGAAACCAAAGTTGTCGTTTCTCAAAGTTTGGGGCTGCGATGCTTATGTGAAGAAACTTCAACCAGATAAGCTCGAACCCAAATCGGAGAAATGTGTCTTCATAGGATACCCAAAGGAGACAATTGGGTACACCTTCTATCACAGATCTGAAGGCAAGATTTTCGTTGCTAAAATCGGATCCTTTCTAGAGAAGGAGTTTTTCTCGAAAGAAGTGAGTGGGAGGAAAGTAGAACTTGATGAGATAACTGTATCTACTCCCTTATTGGAAAGTAGTTCATCACAAGAACCGGTTCCTGTGACAACTAGACCAATTAGTGAGGAAGCTAATGATATTGATCATGAAACTTCAGATCAAGTTTCTACTGAACCTCGTAGGTCTACCAGAGTAAGATCCGCACCAGAGTGGTACGGAAATCCTATTCTGGAAGTCATGTTACTAGACCATGATGAACCTATGAACTATGAGGAAGCGATGATGAGCCCAGATTCCGCAAAATGGCTAGAGGCCATGAAATCTGAGATAGGATCCATGTATGAAAACAAAGTATGGACTTTGGTTGACTTGCCCGATGATCGGCAAGCCATTGAGAATAAATGGATCTTTAAGAAGAAGGCTGACGCTGATGGTAATGTTACTGTCTACAAAGCTCGACTTGTTGCAAAAGGTTTTCGACAAGTTCAAGGGGTTGACTACGATGAGACTTTCTCACCCGTAGCGATGCTTAAGTCAGTCCGAATCATGTTGGCTATTGCTGCATTTCATGATTATGATATTTGGCAAATGGATGTCAAGACTGCATTCTTGAATGGATTTCTAGAAGAAGAGTTGTATATGATGCAACCTGAAGGTTTTTGTTGATCCAAAAGGTGCTGACAAAGTGTGCAAGCTCCAACGTTCCATTTATGGACTGGTGCAAGCATCTCGGAGTTGGAATAAACGTTTTGATAGTGTGATCAAAGCATATGGCTTTATACAGACTTTTGGAGAAGCCTGTATTTACAAGAAAGTGAGTGGGAGCTCTGTAGCATTTCTAGTTTTATATGTTGATGAAATATTATTAATTGGAAATGATATAGAATTTCTGGATAGCATAAAGGGATACTTGAATAAAAGTTTTTCTATGAAAGACCTCGGTGAAGCTGCTTACATATTGGGCATCAAGATCTATAGAGATAGATCAAGACGCTTAATAGGACTTTCACAAAGTACATACCTTGACAAAATTTTGAAAAAGTTCAAAATGGATCAGGCAAAGAAAGGATTATTGCCTGTGCTACAAGGTGTGAAGTTGAGTCAAACTCAATGCCCGACCACAGCAGAAGATAGAGAGAAAATGAAAGATGTTCCCTATGCTTCAGCCATAGGCTCTATCATGTATGCAATGCTGTGTACCAGACCTGACGTATGCTTAGCAATAAGCTTGGCAGGTAGGTACCAAAGTAATCCAGGAGTGGATCACTGGACAGCGGTCAAGAACATCCTAAAATACCTGAAAAGGACTAAGGATATGTTTCTCATATATGGAGGTGACAAAGAGCTAGTCGGAAATGGTTACGTCGATGCAAGCTTTGACACTGATCCGGACGATTCTAAATCGCAGACCGGATACGTGTTTTCATTAAACGGTGGAGCTGTAAGTTGGTGCAGTTCTAAACAAAGCGTCGTAGCAGGATCTACATGTGAAGCGGAGTACATAGCTGCTTCTGAAGCAGCAAATGAAGGAGTCTGGATGAAGGAGTTCATTTCCGATCTAGGTGTCATACCTAGTGCATCGGGACCAATGAAGATCTTCTGTGACAATACTGGTGCGATTGCCTTGGCAAAGGAATCCAGATTTCACAAGAGGACCAAGCACATCAAGAGACACTTCAATTCCATTCGGGACCAAGTCCAAGTGGGAGACATAGAGATTTGCAAGATACATACGGATCTGAATGTTGCAGACCCGTTGACTAAGCCTCTCTCACGAGCAAAACATGATCAGCACCAAGACTCCATGGGTGTTAGAATCATTACTATGTAATCTAGATTATTGACTCTAGTGCAAGTGGGAGACTGAAGGAAATATGCCCTAGAGGCAATAATAAAGTTATTATTTATTTCCTCATATCATGATAAATGTTTATTATTCATGCTAGAATTGTATTAACCGGAAACATGATACATGTGTGAATACATAGACAAACATATAGTCACTAGTATGCCTCTACTTGACTAGCTCATTAATCAAAGATGGTTATGTTTCCTAACCATTGACATGTGTTGTCATTTGATTAATGGGATCACATCATTAGGAGAATGAGGTGATTGACATGACCCATCCCGTTAGCTTAGCACTTGATCGTTTAGTATTCTGCTATTGCTTCCTTCATGACTTATACATGTTCCTGTAACTATGAGAATTGTGTAACTCCCGTTTACCGGAGGAACACTTTGGGTACTACCAAACGTCACAACGTAACTGGGTGATTATAAAGGAGTACTACAAGTGTCTCCGAAGGTACATGTTGAGTTAGCATAATTCGAGATTAGGTTTTGTCACTCCGATTGTCGGAGAGGTATCTCTGGGCCCTCTCGGCAATGCTCATCACCTAAGCCTTGCAAGCATGTAACTAATGAGTTAGTTATAAGATGAAGTATTACAGAACAAGTAAAGAGACTTGTCGATAACGAGATTGAACTAGGTATTGGATACCGATGATCGAATCTCGGATAAGTAACATACCGATGACAAAGGGAACAACGTATGTTGTTATGCGGTTTGACCGATAAAGATCTTCGTAGAATATGTAGGAACCAATATGGGCATCCAGGTCCCGCTATTGGTTATTGACCAGAGATGTGTCTCAGTCATGTCTACATCGTTCTCGAACCGTAGGGTCCGCACGCTTAAGGTTTCGATGACAGTTATATTATGAGTTTATGTATTTTGATGTACCGAAGGTTGTTCGGAGTCCCGGATATGATTACGGACATGACGAGGAGTCTCGAAATGGTCAATACATAAAGATTGATATATTGGACGGATATATTTGGACACCGGAAAGGTTCCGGAGAAGTTTGGAGCCCCGGAAGGTTACCGGAACCCCCCGGGAGGTATATGGGCCTTATTGGGCCCATGTAGGAGGAAGAGAGAAGGAGCAAGGGAAGGGGGCGCGCACGCCCCCCCCCCCAAGCCCAATCCGAATTGGGGAAGGGGGCCGGCCCCCCCTTTCCTTTCTCCTTCCCCCTCTTCCTATTACTACTACTAGTACTACTTCCTAATACTAGTACTCTTTCCTTCCCCCTCCAAATAAGATAAGGAAAAGAGAGGGAAACCTACTTGGAGTAGGTTTCCCCCTCCTCATGGCGCGCCCCCCTAGGGCCGGCCACCTCCTCCCTCCCTCCTTTATATACGGGGGTAAGGGGGCACCCTAGGACACACAAGTTGATCATTGATCGTTCCTTAGCCGTGTGCGGTGCCGCCCTCCACGATATTACACCTCGGTCATATTGTAGCGGTGCTTAGGCGAAGCCCTGCAACAGGAAAACATCAAGATCGTCACCACGCCGTCGTGCTGACGGAACTCCCCCTCGGCGCCTCTGCTGGATCGGAGATCGAGGGTGCGTCATCGAGATGTACGCGTGTCAAGAACTCGGAGGTGCCGGAGTAACGGTACTTGGATCGGTTGAACCGGAGGACGTACGACTACTTCCTCTACGTTGCGTCAACACTTCCGCTTCGGTCTACGAGGGTACGTAGACAACACTCTCCCCTCGTTGCTATATCATCACCATGAACTTGCGTGTGCGTAGGAAATTTTTTGAAATTACTACGTTCCCCAACAGTTTAATAGTCCCATTCCTTGCTTATCGCACTATTTGTATCGTTCTGCATTCATGGTAGTATTTCTTGAATAAACAATGCAGCACCTTTTTGCTTCTAATCGCATTCCTTTCTTATACATATGTTCACTTATGACATGTCGCATCCGTACACTTTTGGTACGGCTAAATACACCAGGGGCTTAAGTTCCCCACATTATGGTGTTATAAGTCCGAACACTTTCACAAGTGCGGCACCCCGAACTTATAGCATTATATGCATCGGCTCCGAATCATGTCTTGGGTCAATAGTTGGGTTTGCCCGGCTCCCATGTTTTGGTACCTTACGTTCCGTTCTATCGGCTAAGGTAGCACTGGGAGAACCACTGCGATTGCGCCCCGGTTGAGCTGGGCAAGCGCCTCAGTGGAGAAAGCTAAAACTGACCATCATGATGAGGCGAGAGCCGGTCGCTGTTCGAGAGGTTTTTTCAAGTCCCTAAAGACTTATGCCGCTTAGAGCAAGGAACCGGCTTTGTCCGGCCCAGGCGTGGATAGCGCCCCGAACTTGGCCTTCCGAACTCTAGGGGCTTCGCCGAAATTTAAAATTATAGAATTCTATGGCTAAGTGAGAGTGTTCAAGCATTATAAGTCTGGTTTCCTAGTTCGTCGTGTTGAGCGCCTCCCTAGATGGACCCAAATATGGGAACAAGAGTGCTCAAATTTATCCCGAACACCCCAGCACTCGTGGCATGGGGGCTGAAGCCGACGACTTGCCATCTCTCAGATTTGATAAACAGCCGCACAGAAGGTAATATTTTAAATCAACAAGCGTTGCTTAGCGCATATGAACAAAGTTTTCTACGCACAGGATAACAAAATGTGAGTCTACTCAAATATTACATCATTGGAGCACTCACCCGCAATAGTGCGGGCACCCTTCAGGACACTCTTGTAATACATCTCGGGCATGCGATACTCCTTGCCCGGCGGTGGCATGTCTGTCACAAGCTTCTCAGCATCCATCTTGCCCCAGTGCACCTTAGCACGGGCAAGGGCCCGACGGGCACCTTCAATACAGGCGGATCGCTTGATGACTTCAACCCATGGACAAGCATCCACCAGCCACCGCACCAGGCCGAAGTAGCTCCCAGGCATGGCCTCATTGGGCCACAGCCGAACTATGAGGCCCTTCATGGCCTGTTCGGCCACCTTGTGGAGCTCGACCAGCTGCTTCAGCTGGTCGCTAAGGGGCACCAGATGTCCGGCCTCAGCATACTGAGACCAGAAGACCTTCTCCGTCGAGCTCCCCTCCTCGGCCCTGTAGAAAGCGGCAGCATCGGACACGCTGCGGGGCAGATTTGTGAACGCTCCTGGAGAGCTCCGAATTCGGGTAAGTAACAGGTAATTCACATTCACATGCTTGCTTTGCATGAAAAATGCCTTACCCGCCGCTATCTTCTTCAACGCCTTGATCTCCTGAAGGGCCTTGTGGGCTTCAGCCTTAGCGGATTTGGCGCTCTCAAGAGCCGATGCAAGCTCGGACTCTCGAGTCTTCGAGTCGCGCTCCAAACTCTCATGCTTTTCCATGAGAGCCTGGAGCTCTTGCTGTTCCTCCGCCACCCGCACCTCCTGCTTCTCTCGCCCAGCATGCTCCATGGCCGCATTACGTTCGGCTGCGGACACCGCCTCCTTCAAGGTCGCCACCTCGTTCGTGGCCCCTGAAGTACCCACATTATCCTTGTCATTTATATTGCAACCAAATCCTTTTCTGTAAGGTACAACTTTAATTAGGTGTTACTCACCTTCCTTGTCCTCGAGCTGCTTCTTGGCACGGCCGAGCTCGCTCTCGGACTGCTCGAGGCTTTGCTTCAAAGCATTGACCTCTGCAGTCAGTGCGGCAGAGGTCAGCAGCGCAACCTGCAATCCCATATTGACATATTTATTAAGACTCCTGCGTATATCTTTTTAGATCCTCAGTCCGGCTTTTCTTTTCGAACACCGAACCGAGCATCAGGGGCTACTGTCTATGCGGTACTATTTTACATATATTAATATTCTTACCTCAAAGCCTGATAGAAGGCTGCCGCAGGCTTCGGTCAGCCCGCTTTTGGCGAGCTGGACCTTCTGAATCACCGCACTCATGATAGTGCGGTGTTCCTCCTTGATGGAAGCGCCGTTGAGCGCCTCCAGCAAGTTATCCGGTGCCTCCGGTTGGACGGAGGCCGCCGGCGCCACGGTCTTGCCCTTCTTGCGAAGGGGCTGCCCGCCGGACTCCGGAACCACTACAGGTTCCGATGCGGAGTCCGGCATGAAGTCCGGGAGGTTGCCCTGTGGCGCCTCCGGGTCCTCCTCCTCCGGGTGGGTCCCTCTCTGGGATCCCACCTCGGCATCTTCAGCGTCACGGGGAGAGGAGGCGGTTGGAAGTGAAGTACTGTTCACATCCGACGAGCCCAAGGACCCGCTCGACGAAGCGGGAAGATCGTCCTTGGGCGGACTGCAGGGTTGTATGCGGCGTTAGAAAGACACCATGTGGTAAAAAGAAAAATCATGAAGTCATTCGGGAGTCCGGATACTTACGATCTCGCCAGGGGCTTGGCCCTTGGAGGCCAATCCTCGTCCTCTCGTCACCGGCGTTGGCGGAACAGTCCGGGGGAAGAGTCCTTCCCTTCTTGGACCCTTCGGCCTCCCTTGCTGGGGAGGCCTTCCTTTTCTTCCCTCCCCCCACTGGGGGAGAGGCCTTTTTCTTCTCCTCCTCGACCTCAGGGGAGGAGTCCGCCTCGGAGTCATCGGACACCTGAAAACGGGAACTCTTTCGAGTGCACGTGGCCTCCTTCTTGGCCTTCTTCCCCGGCACCACATGGGGTGCCAGAACCAGCAGCCCCGCTAAACGGGCGTCCGCTGGGTCTTCTGGCAAAGGGGCCGGACAGTTAGTCTGCTCGGCCTTCTTCAGCCAGTCCTGTCAAAGGAGAGGGAGTTTAGATCCCGCATAGAGTCAAACTATGAAAAACAAGTGTCCCGTAAAGGGTAGAATCGCTTACCTCGCTAGCCTGGCGCTGCGAGCTGAATCCGCGATCTTCGGTAGTGGATGCGGGAGCTTCGGCGCCCTTAAACAGCACCTTCCAGGTATCTTCGTACCTAGTGTCGAAGAGCCCGCTCAAGGTTCGGTGCTGAGCCGGATCGAACTCCCACAATTTAAAGGCCCGTTGTTGGCACGGGAGAATCCGGCGGATGAACATGACCTGGACTACGTTGACAAGCTTGAGCTTCTTGTTCACCAGCTTCTGGATGCAGGCTTGGAGTCCGGTCAGCTCCTCCGAATCGCCCCAAGTCAGGCCACTCTCTTTCCAAGAGGTGAGCCATGTGGGGATGCCAGATCTGAATTTGGGGGCCGCTGCCCATTTAGGGTCACGTGGCTCGGTGATGTAGAACCACCCCGATTGCCACCCCTTGATGGTTTCCACGAAGGCACCCTCGAGCCAAGTGACGTTGGGTATCTTGCCCACCATGGCGCCTCCGCACTCCGCTTGACTCCCCTTCACAACCTTCGGCTTGACATTGAAGGTCTTGAGCCACAAGCCGAAGTGGGGCTGGATGCAGAGGAAGGCCTCGCACACGATGATAAACGCCGAGATGTTGAGGATAAAATTCGGGGCCAGATCATGGAAATCCAGGCCGTAGTAGAACATGAGCCCCCGGACAAAGGGGTGAAGTGGGAAGCCCAGTCCTCGGAGGAAATGGGGAAGGAATACTACCCTCTCATGGGGCATGGGGGTGGGGATGGGCTGCCCCTCGTCGGGGAGCCGGTGCACGATGTCGCTGGACAGATATCCGGCGCTGCGCAGCTTCTTGATGTGCCCCTCCATAACGGAGGAGGCCATCCACTTGCCTCCCGCTCCGGACATAGTTGGAGGAGGTTGAGGTGAGATGTGCGAACTTGGGCGCTGGAGCTCGAGTGCACGGAGATGGATAGGCAGAGGAGGAAGAAGGCGTAGGTAAAAAGGTGGATCCTTATCCCCTTATATATGGGCGGACGAAACTATGCATCCCCACCGGCCTGGTAAAACTCGATTTTCTCCCAAGCGCCGCAATCAATGGCGCGGTTGGGTTACCCACATCCGTATTGATGGGAATCCCGGAATAAGGGGAACACGATCTCTGCTTCGACACGACGTGCCAAGGAAACCGCTTTGCTAAACGCGCTGAGGTGGTATAATAAACGATTCAAGTAAAGGCTTGGTTGTGGTATGACGTCACGCCACGAAATACGTCAGCAGATTGAACTTGTGTTAATATTATTCTCTCTACGGTGGAATGTGGAATTTATTTTGCAGAGCCGGACACTATCCTGGTGTTCATAATCTTCTATAAATTATTCGGAGGAGGAACCCGCCTTGCAATGCCGAAGACAATATGCGCGCCGGACTCGTTGTCATTGAAGCCTGGTTCAGGGGCTACTGAGGGAGTCCTGGACTAGGGGGTGTCCGGATAGCCGAACTATCATCATCGGCCGGACTCCAAGACTATGAAGATACAAGATTGAAGACTTCGTCCCGTGTCCGGATGGGACTTTCCTTGGAGTGGAAGGCAAGCTTGGCGATACGGATATGTAGATCTCCTACCATTGTAACCGACTCTGTGTAACCCTAGCCCTCTCCGGTGTCTATATAAACCGGATGGTTTTAGTCCGTAGGACCCAACAACAATAACAACAATCATACCATAGGCTAGCTTCTAGGGTTTAGCCTCCTTGATCTCGTGGTAGATCTACTCTTGTAATACCCACATCATCAATATCAATCAAGCAGGACGTAGGGTTTTACCTCCATCAAGAGGGCCCAAACCTGGGTAAAACATCGTGTCCCTTGTCTCCTGTTACCATCTGCCTAGACGCACAGTTCGGGACCCCCTACCCGAGATCCACCGGTTTTGACATTGACAGCTACCACTAACTTTCTCTCATGCATGCACACGCCCTCCTCGCCCTCCCCCTCCCTCGGCATTCTATCCACTGGGCACATTCATTTTTTCCTTTAGGTCGTTCTCCCAGAGTCTCCACAACTCCTTTCCGACACACACCGATCGATAAACCTCTCCGGCGATGCCTACCTACAGCATACACACACAGCTTCAATCTCCTCCTTTATGTGTCCTTGCCTCGTGTCTCTCATATGGTCAGACACACGTGTAAACTCTCACCCCTCTCTTAATCGATATCACAACCGCACACTCCTCCCCCTATCTAGCTAGTAGTTGGGCCTCTCGCACCACCTCCTAGCTCCATTCTCTCTGTCTATCCGTCTCGCTGGGCCTTATTTGCCTCTAACAAATGGACGTACACCGACCGATCTCTCGCTATACATATAGCCATCTAGGTCCTTATAACTCATTTTTACCCACACATCGATCGATCTACCTCATTAGTTATGTCTCTCCCTTCCTCCGACAAACAACAATTGATCTACTGATCTAGTTAGGTTTGCTTACCAAACACATGGTTCCCCTTCATCATCCATGGATGCGTCCCGACAGATCTATCACGCATAGGCACACACAGAAAAACATCCCCACTCTTATTGATAACATGCAGTTCCACCCTCAGTTTTTCTAGTAGGCCTCTCCCAACATCTCCGAGAAGCAACTCCATCACCCATCCAACACTCTACCCCTCTCCCTCCCTCTCCCTCCCTCTCTCTCTCCTCTCTCTCTCCGTCCCATCATATTTCCCGTCCTTCGGTTATGTATGGATGTCGACCGATCTCCCTCATGGCATAGCTGGGTCTCTCCTTCTCAACACATATACGAGTCGTTCTACCTCTATAGTTAGGCCTCTGCCTACCCCTCCCCCACCCCCTCCCCCCCCCACACACACACCGATACATCAAGCGCTCTAGTCATGTCTCCCTGCCACACACAAACTTGACATGTGCCCTCTAACATTCCGGTAGGCCAGTCGCCCTATATGTTTGACTTGCACACACACATGCAATTTCGATGGCTCTCTTCATCGATCTCGCACCCACCCGTACTTGATCCTCTTTTCGACTCTATCGATAGCTATGACCCCTCCCTCTCTTCTCGTGGATTAACCGACCCTCTATATATGATATGGATAGGCCTCCATTTCACACACATTGCATGCAAAAATTTGTTTGAGATGTCATCGACACATATTCCCACAAATAATTCACTAAATCAACCCCCACCCCCCACCACAAAACAAAAAACACTCACGAACGCGGTTTGTATATCTCACACACACCCACGTAGGTGGGGGACGTGCACGAAGAGAAGAGGTACATGCATGGCGCACGTACTCCCGTCTCTTTCCCAACCACACCCGCGCGGGTACACGGTGGAGCTCATTTCTGTACGAAAAAGGCAGCCCACGTGGTAATTTGGCACGTGTACTGGTTGTCCACTTGGTGGAGGGAGGATCGTCTACCACGGGTGAACAAACAAATTTCGACTTGAAGCGTTTTTTTAAATTAAAAAAAGAGGCAAACCATGTGGGGCCTACCTTAGAGGCAAGGCTCTATACACTGGAGTACTTTTGATGTGTCCCATCAACTCGCAGAATGAGGAGAAACTTGCTTAGTATGCCGTCTCCCCCGCCCACGGGCGCGGTGGCTCGCGGGATGAGGTGAAGCTTGCTCCTCCCTCACCCATGCGCGCGATGGCTCGTAGGACGAGGAGAAAAATTTACTACTCCCTCCGTTCACTCATCGTCCCTACTACCTTGGTTATAGAGATTATATCATATTGTTTGGAATATATATGTCCTTAGTAGATTTCAATATGAACTACTAGTACATACTCCAAACACTGATGTATATAGACGTATTTTAGAGTGCACATTCACTCATTTTGCTCCGTATGTAGTAGCACTCTCCCTCGCCCCTCGACCCTCGCCCACGTGGTGGACGTGCAGCAATTCATGCGGTCTCATATAGCCAGAACGATATATACTGCACTACCATTATTGCTCGACTTCCCGAAGAGGCGAAGAGCCAATCGCAAGGTTAATATTTTGGAGATGCCAAGCGCAAGGTTATAGGAGAACGAGTAGTAGGTGGCGTGTCATTTATAATTTTTTTCTTCAATGGCACATACGCAATATGATAGGTTCATATGGAGAGAAAAGGAAACCGCTCCACTATATACATAGTCAGGATGGGCCAGTCTACACAGCTGCTTGCTGGGGTTGCTCTCTTCACACTCTCTCGCACAAAACGACTATGGCCACATCTCTAACATCCCGGCGGATCACGTCCGCTTGGGGAAGGGGTGGATGCTTAGTGTAGATGCGGTGGCCATCGCCGATGGTGAAAACCCACTGTCGGCACGTCCCGATCAGGGGTCCCCGCCGTTCTCTCTCACAAAGCCGGTGAGGTTGCCTTCGTCCCTTGCTCACTGCCGCGACGTGGGCAGTTGCCACCTCCCGTCGCCCTCCTCAAGGTCGAGCTACATCCCTCAGGTACAACTCCCTTTACAGCCGGCTTGCACCACTCCTATAGCTGCCCACATTACTCCCTGTGGATATTTCTCTACTTCTTTGCCCCGCACATACCTGATACCTCTACTGGCTTCTACGTACTATATTTGTGATGAGTTTATGTCTCATCAACTAGTCCTAGTAATCTTATTCTAATCACGCTTCTTCAATTTATTTGCCATAGGGATGCTCATGTCGATTTTGGTGAAACTGCACAAAATGATCCGATGGTCAAAAGGTTGCAAACTTCATTTATTAGGAAGCTCGAACGTTGCCAGCAAATTGAAGCCTGGTCAGGGTTCACAGTTCAAGGGCTAGGGACTGCATGGATCTTTTTTTTCTTTAGCTGCCTCTGTTCCAAAATAAGTGTCAACTTTAGTAGTAGTACAACTTTGTACTAAAGTTTGCACAAAGTTGAGACACTTATTTTGGAACGGAGGGAGTACATATTTGCTAAGATCTGTCAATCATTGAGATGCAATAGCATGCATGTTAGTCTCCTTTGTATTTGATGAAATGTTGCAACGGGCAACCTTGGACGCAAGATACATGTAACAGGAGCTGGAAGCTTCATAGCATTGTACAAATTTATCTCGCTGATAAATTACAGTACGTACTAGTACTATACTAGTACTTCCTCCGTTCCTAAATATAAGTCTTTGTAGAGATTTCACCATTAACCACATGCGGATGTATATAGATGCATTTTAAGTGTAGATCCATTCATTTTGTTCCGTATGTAGTTCACCTAGTGGAATCTCTATAAAGACTTATCTACTAGTAATAGCTAGCCCCCACTACTAGGAATTCTCTATCCTCTCCTTGAGCCACATCATCAAAATTGACGTAGCCGTTAGATGAAGTAAATCAGTCATAATAGCCGTCTGATCTAGACGCTGAGAGGCTCAGCACTAAGCCACATGCAAGCATGCAGAAATACCGTGGCACATGCATGTGAGTGGGTTTTAAATCACATCAACATGTCTGCATGCAAGCATGCACCGGTAGCATGCATGTAAGTGAGCTTTAAGTCCCATTAACATGTCAAAAAGAAAAATATAATCCTATTATGCAGTAGGAGTTGGCTGATCTTTTTTCCTTACGTGGGATGATCTAAATGATGATGGGAGTTTATTTAGTTTGGCTACCACATTTGTCGGGCGGTTATAGATTTTCTTTTTAGTTCTATGAAATCGATAATTTTGCGCAGAGAGATATACCGCTGTTCCACGGCAATGAGCGGGGACTCATCTAGTAATATTTAGGAACGGAGGGAGTACTATGTAAAGAGTTAGGTGTCGCACGGTGATAGTGTGAGGTGGGCCATGTAATCATTGAGCCGTCAAATCACATAGACCTAGCAGTAAGTTGGACGGACGAAGCAACCATCACTCTTGCACCAGTGAGAGGTCGCGTCCGCTCTACCCGGGCATGAATGCGGCACCGATTCTTTGGAGCAGCGTTGACCGTTCCAGGCGGGAAGCGCGTGCGGGCGGTGGAGGGGCTTTGGGTGGGCTAGGCTGGTCAGGAGCGGGCGTGGCAGCTATCCGCATGTCCCTACTGGACACATCCGGAAACGAGAGGATGCACCGACTCTCACGGCTAAAATCGTACACTACACACCATATCTCTGTAGGAGTAGGTCGATCTGTCGCACTCTCTAACACACACATGTTGTTAAACACACACACACGCACACACACGCACCTTGGTCCCATTGCACCTTCTAACGTGACTTATTACACCTAGACGGAGGGAGTAGTTAGTATACGAGATACGGTGGCACACTGACTTAAGTCGAATACAAGTGCCCAAAATTTGTGTGCATGTTATAATAAGGATTCACTTAAAATAGTACGTGAGCGAACAGAGGGATCAATTAGACAGTGTTCCCGAGCAGTAGCGAGATGTGTGAGGTAGTAAGATACACCGCTGGCGCTTTTAGTTTTTCTTATTAATTTGTTTGTTTCACCCTCTGACTGGTGGGACCCAACGTACTACATGGAGAGAGGTAAGGTGACTAAGGCTGCATTATTTCTGCACCACTGTGGATAGTCTTACCACCAAAGCCACATGACACGATTATGATTGAAATCCTAATGACTCCCACACACACAAAAAAACACGGCATGCCTGTCACACGAATGCAGGAATGTATAAAAGGTTATTTTCCTCTCGTTGAACATACCGGGAGGGTTGTGCAGCTGGTTAGCCTGTTTGCTCATCAAACTTGAGGTCTCGGGTTCGATAACTACACTTGAGCATAATTTTTGCCAGGAGGATTCTTTGATTGGTCAAAATGTTTTCTAGGGTTTGCACGCTTCACACTCTCTCTCCAGTATATATATACACGCTGGAGCCTCAGCGCTTGTAGTTGCTCTCTTCACACTCTCTCGCCCTCTCCCACTGGATCCTCAGTGCTTGTAGTTGCTCTCTTCACACTCTCTCGCCCTCTCTAGATCTAAACAAGACTTCGTTCGCCTCTCTCTCCCTGAAAGTGCGTTATGTCGACTAGAGGGGGGGTGAATAGGCGATTTTTATGAATTCTTCACTAAGGAATTTGCCGGTGAGGAAATTCCTTAGCGAAGAACTATTAGCAGCGGAATAAGTACTCAGAAGTAAGCATAACAGAATACAAGCATGGTCATCATGATGAAATGAAGACTAGCACAGAGTACAGAAAGCGTAATCACAGGATAACACAAGATGAAGACAAACAGACTGAAGAAATTGAACTGAGGAAATTGAGAAAGTCTTCAGTCAAAGTCTTCAAACACAGATATGAACAAGCACTCAACACAGTAATGAGGAAATGAAAGGGTTGAGGAAATAGAACCAGTTAGGTTGGTGAAGACAATGATTTGGTAGACCAGTTCCAACTGCTGTCTCAGTTGTACGTCTGGTTGGAGCGGCTGAGTATTTAAACTCGAGGACACGCAGTCCCGGACACCTAGTCTCTGAGCACGTAGCTCAGGACACCCAGTCCTCACCGTATTCTCCTTGAACTAAGATCACACAGATCCCGTCCAATCACTGTGGTAAGTCTTCAGGCGACTTCCAAACCTTCACAGACTTGGTCACTCGGCGATCCACAATTCCTCTTGGATGCTCTAGACCTTGACGCCTAACCGTCTGGAAGAAGCATAGTCTTCAAAGGTAACAAGCGTCGGATCCACGCAGGATCAATTTCTTCAGTGATGCTCAATCACTTTGGGGTTTGTAGGTGTTTGGGTTTGGGATTTTCCCCACTTGATGATTTTCGCTCAAAGTCCTCCGAGGATGGGTTGCTCTCAAATGACAAGTGTCAAGTTCTCTCGGAGCAGCCAACCAGCTAGTGGTTGTAGGGGGCGGCTATTTATAGCCTAGGGAGCAGCCCGACATGATAAGACATAAATGCCCCTCAATGATATGACCGTTAGGTGGATAAGATATTTTGGGACAGCTGGCGCGCAGCACAGCAACGGTCGGAAATTTGACTCTCAAATTCCTCAGGGCTATCATGTTCCTCGCTGTGTAGGTAATCCGCACTGGCGAATTCCTAACTCCTCAGTCAGAACAAATTCATCAGTGAGCAGAAGAACTTCGTCTCTGTCACTGAAGAAAGTGACCGAACTGTATGAGATTTCCAAAGGCTTCACTCGAAGGGATTGGTAGGTGTAGGATTTTGAGTTGAGCATCACATGGAAATTTTTCCTTAGTATTTCCTCGACCCCCTTTAACAGTACGGTGTTTCCTATGACTCAAGAAGGAGAAAATGAAACTACGAAAACAAAAGTCTTCACGCTTCATGTTCCACAAATGAATACCAAGTCTTCAAGGTCACACCAATTTCTTCACTTTCAAAGTCTTTAGAAAGTCTTCAGAATATCAAAGTCTTCAGTTGAAGAACTTCATTTTTAGGGGTCGACTTTCTCTGTAAATATCAAACTCCTCATAGACTTATAGACCTGTGTACACTCACAAACGCATTAGTCCCTTAACCTATAAGTCTTCAATACACCAAAATCACTAAGGGGCACTAGATGCACTTACACTCCCCTCACTGCTGCTCAAAGAGCCGGCAGGATCCGTTCGCCGAGAAGGGAAGGAGGCTTAACGTTGTCGCCGTCGGCGAGGGAGGGAATCCACTATCGGCGCTGCTGTTGACTTTCCACCCAGTGGCGGCGCGGGAGGGCCTCCGACCCCTTCTTCTTCGCCGCCGTCTCGTCGCCCACCGAACCACGCCCCAAGAACCTTAAGGCATATTTTACTTACTCCACATGCATTGCTCTAGCTGCATGTATACCATGAATCTAGGACGTGGTTCAAATAGGAAAGGAGTGGGAAAAGTTGTATATAGCATGAATCTAGGACGTGGTTCAAAGAGGAAATGAAGGGGCAAAGTTGTATAGCATGAATCTAGGACGTGGTTCAAAGAGGAAAGGAATGGGGAGAAGTAGTGGGGAAAGTTGTATCGCATAAATCTAGGACGTGGTTCAAAGAGGAAAGGAAGGGGTGAAAGTACTAGTTCAAAAAGGAAAGGAAGGGACAAGGCTGTAGAGTTTGAGCAAGACTAGATTTGCTGCGCTCACATAGGGAAAGGTGTCTAAAGATAACAAAACTGGGACCAACACAAATATGCTCCTTGGTTGTTTGTTCTTTGTTGCAACAGACTGTGCATGACCACAGTACATCAGTAGATGCACATGGTGCTGGTGCGTCCACTGTCCCGTGCAACTCATTAGTTGTTGTTAATCTATGTCCCTGTTTGGTTAAAAACTCCCTAGTCCCTACCTGCTTGGTTCCAGGGACTAAACATGGACTAGAGGTTATTAAATGACATGATAAAAGACCGTGTTACCCCTACTAATGAACTAATAGAAACAAGGTGTGATGCGTGGTAGGGGCAACTGTTGGAAAAAGTCCCAAAAAGACTCCCTCGGGGTCTTCTTTCTTTAGTCCCAAATGCCCACTTTTAGTCCCGAAAAGTCCCTCCTGTTTGGTTTAGATGTGACTGACACGGAGTTTTTTTAGTCCCTACACCAAAATGTCCCTGTAAACAAACACCCTCTAATAATGCCGCTGGAAAATTGATGCAATACCACAGTTAAAAGCAAATTACATGTTTAACGAATTTTATTGTTAATATAATCTCTATGTTAATATTAATCAATGCCACCGTTTGAGAAATGCTAATGTCTTCCTTTCTTTCCCATTTAGATAAGGTAGATGCTTCTTTTTGTTGGCTTCTGTGTCATCCATCGTTATTGACCACTAATTGTTTCCTTTGCACCTCTGTGTAAACAGGGTTATCTACTTCACCTCGTTGCCATTGTGACCTTTTGTTGCACTGCACAAAACACTTTTGTTTTAAGAGTGTTTTGTGTAGTTCAACCAAAATGTCACACCGACAACGTTGCTTGATTGCTTGATCTTAGTGGAACTGCACAAGAGGAGATCTTACTTCCTATCCGTTAAGGCGAATTTGGTTCGGATCTTCTTCTTGTGAGTTGTTTGAATTCTGCATCATGAGAGGTCAGTACTAGCCTTCTTTCACATGATTCTGCAGTGTGCTTTCATATGTTGTGCTAGTTGTACGATAATGTTGCTTGATTTTAGTGAACTGCACAAATGGATACAAGACTTCCAATCTGTATGTGCACCGTAATATCCCATTGAGGTAAGATAAGGATATTTCACAACTGCTGGCCTGTATTTTGCCACTTTCATCAGAAAATTAAGTTTAGTACTATACTTGTGCTCCCTAATTGACATGCCAAATCTTACATTGAAGGCGAAGCTTGTCTGTTATTGAACCAAGTGATGACGGGGAAGAACAAGTGGAAGAAAAACAAAAATCAACTCCCGGTGCTGTAATGAAGCACTGGAACTGTGATGACACAAGTAATGATATTGTTTTGCATCTTAATTTATTGCTATGGCTGGAACGAGCAATTGTTTTGCCACTGACTTGATGCCATACGTAATTATCTCTACTTGTGCAAACAGGGATCTTCTTTGAAGATACCATATATTTTAGTGGAACTGCACAAGAAGATGTTGGAAACATTAAACTAATCGAGGAGTATATAGTAAGCATGGCCACCCCCATAGATAGCAACAGATGGTTCCCGAGAAGTGCTTCATCTGTATGCTCTACACAATCAGCCTCCTGACAAAGGTTGGTACTCGCCCACTGATTTCATCCATATGATTGAGCTTTGCCATCTCTATTGGTGTTGTGCTACTGTTTAGATACTGTCATGAAAAAGTGGTATTGTCCTTGGGAAGTGCTTCATCTGTGATGTTTTAAATATTTCCTTTCCTTTTTTCGACAAAACATGGATGCTAGCATTTAGTAGTCCTCTTGTCTTTGCACAACAGGATCATCTTCCTCTGAAGAAGAATATGGAGTACGTGAAGTGACTAGTTCCAATTATGCCAGGATGAAGAAGCACTGTCTATCTTCTCATCAGAAGGAGCAGTTGAAGGATGGTTACATTACTCCCCACAAGACCAAACTAACTTCAGCTCAGAAGGACTGACAAATCTCCATTTTTTGCTGTGATGCACGAGTACAATGTTGTTCTAGGATTCTTTCTAGTGAGTTCCATTTTTCTAAAACTGTGCTCTACATGGACCATGTATGTGCCTGTTGAAACTGTCAATTCATAGTACAGTTTGCTTTATACTAATCACTTTTTTGTATTTGTGCAAACAGGGGTGCTCAGCTTGATTTCAACGGGAACTGCACAAAATGTTCATGAATACATCGAATCATTCATTTCCACCACAAGAAAGGAGGTGCCCATAAGTTCAAGGCGTTGCAACATATAAGGGCGAAATCATACAAGCTACGCGTGAATTTGGTTGATTTTGGTGGAACTACACAAAAAGAACAGCTAGTTTATTTAGCACGAGGTGCCATGTCAATGTACAAGCTGATGGCAAACCCTGCCCATTCCACAATTGTAGGCATTTGATATTTTGGAATGGGGCAACCTTGTCAAATTTTGCTCATTGATTTTAGCAATATATGCGTGTAAGTGCATCTAGTGCCCCTTAGTGATTTTGGTGTATTGAAGACTTATATGTTAAGGGACTAATGCGTTTGTGAGTGTACACTGGTCTATAAGTCTATGAGGAGTTTGATATATACAGAGAAAGTCGACCCCTAAAAATGAAGTTCTTCAACTGAAGACTTTGATATTCTGAAGACTTTCTGAAGACTTTGAAAGTGAAGAAATTGGTGTGACCTTGAAGACTTGGTATTCATTTATGGAACATGAAGCGTGAAGACTTTTGTTTTCGTAGTTTCATTTTCTCTTTCTTGAGTCATAGGAAACACCGTACTGTTAAACGGGGTCGAGGAAATACTAAGGAAAAATTTCCATGTGATGCTCAACTCAAAATCCTACACCTACCAATCCCTTCGAGTGAAGCCTTTGGAAATCTCATACAGTTCAGTCACTTTCTTCAGTGACAGAGACGAAGTTCTTCTGGTCACTGATGAATTTGTTCTGACTGAGGAGTTAGGAATTCGCCAGTGCGAATTACCTACACAGTGAGGAACATGATAGCCCTGAGGAATTTGAGAGTCAAATTTCTGACCGTTGCTGTGTTGCGCGCCAGTTGTCCCAAAATATCTTATCCACCTAACGGTCATATCATTGAGGGGCATTTATTTCTTATCATGTCGGGCTGCTCCCTAGGCTATAAATAGCCGCCCCCTACAACCACTAGCTGGTTGGCTGCTCCGAGAGAACTTGACACTTGTCATTTGAGAGCAACCCATCCTCCGAGGACTTTGAGCGAAAATCATCAAGTGAGGAAAATCCCAAACCCAAACACCTACAAACCCCAAAGTGATTGAGCATCACTGAAGAAATTGATCCCGCGTGGATCCGACGCTTGTTACCTTTGAAGACTGTGCTTCTTCCAGACGGTTAGGCGTCAAGGTCTAGAGCATCCAAGAGGAATTGTGGATCGCCGAGTGACCAAGTCTGTGAAGGTTTGGAAGTCGCCTGAAGACTTACCACGAGTGATTGGACGGGATCTGTGTGATCTTAGTTCAAGGAGAATACGGTGAGGACTGGGTGTCCTGAGCTGCGTGCTCAGTGACTGGGTGTCCGGGACTACGTGTCCTCGAGTTTAAATACTCGGTCGCTCCAACCAGACGTACAACTGAGACAGCAGTTGGAACTGGTCTACCAAATCATTGTCTTCACCAACCTAACTGGTTCTATTTCCTCAACCCTTTCATTTCCTCATTACTGTGTTGAGTGTTTGTTCATATCTGTGTTTGAAGACTTTGACTGAAGACTTTCTCAATTTCCTCAGTTCAATTTCTTCAGTCTGTTTGTCTTCATCTTGTGTTATCCTGTGATTACGCTTTCTGTACTCTGTGCTAGTCTTCATTTCATCATGATGACCATGCTTGTATTCTGTTATGCTTACTTCTGAGTACTTATTCCGCTGCTAACAGTTCTTCACTAAGGAATTTCCTCACCGGCAAATTCCTTAGTGAAGAATTCATAAAAATCCCCTATTCACCCCCTCTAGTCGATATAACGCACTTTCAATTGGTATTAGAGCAAGGTACTCCCTTGTTCTGTGTGATTTTGGTTTAACCGCCTGGAGTTTTAGTTATGTCGACCGCAGGTATGATCAAGGTCTCGGCTGGGTGTCCTACCTTCGATGGAACGGACTACCCCTACTGGAAAAACAAGATGCGAATGCATCTCGAGGCAATTGACAACGATCTCTGGTATGTTGTGGAAAATGGTGTTCCCTCTGTTTCACCCTCACTGAACGCTACCGATGTGAAGAGATTCAAGCAACTCGATTCTCAAGCGAAGAATATCATATGTGGTCATCTGAGTAAAGGACAGTATGGAAGAGTGAGTGCTTTGGAAACTGCTAAGCTTATCTGGGATAGGCTGTCCAAAGTGAATGAAGGAGTCTCAACTCAGCGTGACTCTCGAGTTGATGTTCTTCGGCATCTCTTCAACCGCTTCAAGAGACTCGACAATGAAAATGTCCAACAAACCTTCGATCGCCTCACTGACATCTCAAATGAGCTTCAAGCCCTCGGTGCCACTGACATCACTGACCATGAGGTGGTGAAGAAACTGTTGAGATCGCTTGATTCCTCATTTGATACTCTAGGTCTGATGATACAAGAACGGGCTGACTACAAGTCTCTTGATCCTGCCGATATCCTCGAAAGGCTAAATACTCACGAGTTCCAGCTTGCTGAAAAGAGAGATCTCTATGGTTTGAGTTATGGCAAACCACGTGCCCTGAAGGCCAAGGTTGTGTCTGAGTCTGAATGTGAGGACTCTGGTAGTAGCCTTGGTGATCCTGAAGAATTGAGCCAGGAGCTAGCACTGCTCGTGAAGAAATTCCAGAAGTTCTCAAGACGTGGTCGCTTTGGAAAATCCTCAAGAGGCAGTGATTCCTCATCAGGTGACTATAAGAGAAGGCTGTGCCACAAATGCAAGAAACCTGGTCATTATATTCAAGATTGTCCTTAGTGGGAAAAGGAATTGAAGAAGAAGAAATACAAGGATTACAGTTCTGATGATGCGAAGAAGAAGAAGAAATCGTCAAAATCTTCGTCATCAAAATCCTCGAAGTCTTCATCTCACAAGAAGAGCAGCTCCAAGAAGGCTCGGGCATTCATTGGCAAGGAAATGGACTCTGAAGCTGAATCTGAGGAAAATGAGGAAGAGGAGGCGTCTGAAGAATCCGAATCTGGTGTGGCGAGTCTGGCTTTGCTACTGCTTTCGTTAGCAAGTCTATCTTCAACACTGAAGAAACTGACCCCACCGACAAGCCTGATGAAGATGATGATGACTACGCTCCCACCTATTGCTTCATGGCAAAAGGTGCAAAGGTACGCAAATACACCTCCTCTGAATCTAGTGAAAATGAATCTGATGAGAATCTCAAGCCCAGCTACTCTAAACTTGCAAAGATTGCTGTAAAACAACAAAGGGCTTTTGAAAAGGTTCAAAACATGCTAGACAAAAGTGATGATATGCTGGGTGAAGAAATGGATCGCACTAAAGCCCTGACTAAAAATCTTCAGAGACTTCAGTCTAGGCTTGATAACCTTCAAAGTCATCATAACACTCTCTTATCTGATCATGAGAAACTTTCTTATGAATTTCTTCAAAGAAAGCAAGATCTTGAGAAGCTAAGAGTGAGTTATGAAGATCTTCAGAAGGAGCGCGATTCATTACTTGCTCAACAAATCAGCACTTCTCAGGAAGAATTTGTTCCTCCATGCTTAAAGTGCATTGAATGTGAATCTGCTAATTCTTCACCTGAATGTTCAAATGCTTCAACTGTTACAAATTCTTCACCTGCCTCTGCTATCACTAATTCCTCATCTGAGGACATTGCTAGTATCACTGACGATGCAGGGCTGAAGGAACTGTACACGACAGGCATGTACAAAAGCCTCAAAGGGCATCAGATTCTTTGTGTTGTGCTCAAAAAGCAGATCCTCAATAGAAACCCTAGGAAAGAGGGTATTGCCTTTGAGAGGAAACTTAATGCTGATGGAACATATTGGAAGCCTGAGCAGTACCCCAAAACCTCATGGGTTGCTGCAAAGGGACCTCCAGTTGATCCATCCATGTTATCTGGCTTTACATGTGAATCTCCTCATTCTTCTGATGAGTCATTTGACTCCAACTATAAACTGTTCAAAAATCAGAATGGTGAAGTATTTGCTAGATATGTTGGGACTAACTGCAGGAACGGTTCCCCTATGAAGAAAATCTGGGTTCCCAAAAGTTATGTTGAAAGTCTTCAGGTGAATCTCCTCATGACACCACCTGTGAAGAATAGGAACCCCAGATCAAACTCTTCATATGGATCAAATTCTTCATATGGATCCAAGTCTTCATATGGACCAAATTCCTCACGTGGATCAAATTCCTCAACTGGATCAAAGTCCTCATATGATCATCATCGTGCTAACAACTCTGTTTCGCAGGGTAGAGCTAAGGGCTATGAATATGCACATTATTCTTCAAATCATTATGTTCATAAGTCCTCGAAGAATTTCTCTGCTTATTCATATGCTTACCCTAACCCCTCTTATGTGAAACGAAATGGGTTGGCTTCTATGCCACCATTCTCATATGGTGCTCACAGAGTGATGAACTCTTTGCCACCCCTTCAGATGTGGGTGGTGAAGAAAAAGAAGTAATCTCTTATACAGGGTCAGGTCTCCAGACGTGCCTTAACGTCTGAAGAATTTGCTGGGGACCTGACAAAAATGCCTGAAAGGACGTAGGCTAACCATGATGAAATGAACCTTCATTTCACACGTCCTCCTACTGCTATATCTGTTTACCGCGTGATGAAATTCATCTGATGAACTTGATATCATATTCTTTATTGATGAAGCATATGAGATTGTAAGTTACACTAATCCATCTGTAGGATGATCAACCCAAAACCACTGAATGGGTCCTCGATAGTGGATGTACAAATCACATGACTGGTGACAAGAATCTTTTGATGGATGCTCCCTTATCACCGTCACATCTGAAGCATATCATCTTTGCTGACAAAGGCAAAAGTCAGGTATTGGGTCTTGGTAAGGTTGCGATCTCTAAGGATAAACACATGGACAAAGTAATGCTTGTTGAGTCCTTAGGATACAACCTCATGTCAGTCTCAATGCTTTGTGATCTTGATATGGTTGTTGTCTTTGGCAAGTATCGCTGTGTTGTGATTATGGAAGCTGACAATTCCAAAGTCTTCGAAGGCTTTAGGAGAGGAGATTTGTATATTGTTGATTTCTCTACAGGACCACAACCAGCCGTGTGTCAGGACCCCGACTCAATGCCACATCGATCTAGCATGTAACACCTCATATCACTTTGCGGCCTCACGCACGGTATTCCCACGGGTGTCGCCTTACCTTTGCCCGGGACCGTTTGCGCCTTTTGGCTCACGTATATGATGATGTCGCTAGCATCCATATGATAAAGAGTCCGGGCTGACATGACTAGTCGTAAACCCAAAGTGGCACAGACTTACAGGGACAGGCATCCATGACCCAGCATCGAACGTGTCGGTCATCAGCGAGTGAATCCAGGCTATAGCACTAGGCTAGCAGGACTCCGGTGAACCGGGCTGTAGCGGGCTAACAGGACTCCGGTATTCATCGCGTGACATTTCCCCGAAGGGACAGACACAGGAACGAAGAAGGACACATGCCGGCCAGCCTAAGTGTTCCGGAGCAGTAGCAAGCTACCAAGGCTCAATGGAAACACTAGGAGACATTTCCCGGTAAGAGAGGCTACTAAAGATAAACAACTAGATGGTCAAATCCCACACATACCAAGCATTTCAATAACATACACACAATATGCTCGATATGTGCAAATACAACATGGCATCACAACATGACTCTACGACTCAAGTATTTAATCAATAGGCTCCGAGGAGCGAGATATTACAAACATGGGTCTCATGACCCAACACTCAGAGCATACAAGTCAAAGCACAAGCGGAAGCTATCATGTCTGAGTACAGACAACTAAAAATGAAAAAGGCTGAGAAGCCTGACTATCTACCAGATCCTGCCGAGGGCACAAGATCGTAGCTGAGGTATCAAGCTAAACGTCGAAGTCCAAGCGGAACTACTAGTGAGACTGAAGTCTCTCTGCAAAAACATAAAATAGGCAAACGTGAGTACAAATGTACCCAGCAAGACTTACATCAGATCTATCTACATATGCATCATTATCAACAAAGGGGATGGTGGAGTTTGACTGCAGCAAGCCAGCTTTGACTCGGTGGCTATCCTGAACTACGACTGCAAGTAACTCTTTTGAGGTGGCGCACACGAGTCCACATATTCACCATATCAATACACCACTATGGATCCGCTCCCGTCTCCCTACGAGAACGCCATCCATAGCACTCACGCTTATCTTGCGTATTTTAGAGTATCCACTTTCACTTGTCTATGAACTGATATAAGCAACCCAGAAGTCCTTTACCGCGGACACGGCTATTCGAATAGATGATATTAACCCTGCAGGGGTGTACTTCTTCATACATGTTTTCACCACTTAGCGTCTGCACACGACATGTGCTCGGCAGACTTCAAGCGAAAGCCGACGTGGGTGTAGACCACGACCTACCTAAACACTCAAGTCTCTAGTCCAGGTTTATCGCCTATTCGGGTTCCATCCATGAGGAGATCCGGCCGGAGTTTCGCTCACAGCCCCAAACGATGTGAACAGGGTTCCCGAGATACCAAACGGGCATCCGGTACACCGTGCCACGTACCTACCGCATCACAGCCCACCCCTACGGTCAGCGCTGTCCACGGCCTCCAGTAAGCTACAAACACCAGAAACTACTTGCAACTCCTGGACAGAGGACAAGGGTGAATAAGAAGTCGAGCGGGGTCATATTTCAGGGCCCAATGTATGGTAGTAGCTGAATCATGGATCACAAACACAGAACTCAGTTCCTGAGGACGGCTTCAATGAGACAACCCACCATGTACTCCTACATGGCCTCTCACCGCTACCTTTACCAAATCGTGTTCACACGCTTAGCTCACACACAGTAGGACATGTTCACACGCCTCTGATTCATCCCCGATGAATCAGACCTGACTCAACTCTAAGCAGTAGCAGGCATGACAAACAAACATGGATGAGTAGGCACAACAGGGCTCAAACAACTCCTACTCATGCTAGTGGGTTTCATCTATTTACTGTGGCAATGACGGGTCATGTAGAGGATAAAGGGGTTCAACTACCGCAGCATGTAACAGTTGAATCGGTGTTGTCCTAATGCATTAAAAGAGAGCAGGAGCGAGAGAGTGGGATTTTATCGGAATGAACAAGGGGGTTTTGCTTGCCTGGCACTTCTGAAGATAACATTGAGTCTTCATCAGTGTCAACGATCACATCATCGGTATCACGTCTATCAAAAGGGGGCAATCACCGGCAACTGAGGAAAGACACAATCAATGCAATGCACAATATGATGCATGCTCATGACATGGCAATATGAATGTGTTTTGAGCTAATGCAACTAGCAACAGATTAAATGAAGTTGGTTTGAATATAATATTCAAATTCAAACTCCATATGTGATTATTCAAATGCCATTTAATTGATTTGTGCTAAACAGCAGCTATAAGTTGTTCTAACATGCATGACAATGGTACAGATGGATTCCTTGAATTTTTCTGATAATTTTTCATATATAAATTATTTAATTTGGAGCTACGGTTGAATTTCTATGAATTTTAGAAGTTTTAGGCATTTTCTGGAATTTCAGAATTAAATTAAATCCAGAAATGATTTAATTGCGTCAGCCTGACGCCAGCATGACGTCAGCGAGTCAACAGGGCCCGGCTCGGGTCAAACCTGATGTGTGGGGTCCACACGTCAGTGACACATGGGCTAATCCCGCGTTGACTCGGGCTTTGACCCGCTACGGGCCCGCTGTCAGTGTCTGTTAGTGTGTTAATGGGGGGGGGATTAGCTGCTAATGACGGTTCACGTCAGATGCGCCGGCGGTTGGACGACGGCAACGATTAGAGCGGCGGTGGCTCGCCGGAGTTGCGCCAGAGACGACGGATCGACGTGCCAGGGGCACCAGAGGATAGCCCGTGCCCGCGCGCATCTAGGGGAACCAACGGGAGGTGCGGGGGTGGACGGAGTTCGCCGGAGGTGAGCTCGCGGCGGCGGCCGGAGTTCGGGCGAGACGCGAGCGAGAGCTAGGGGGCACAGGAAGGCGAGCTGGGGCGTGCTACGGACTTGTGGAGACGGTCTAAGCACGATGGTGCACTCAGGTGGGAGCTCCAGTGGCTCTGGCCATGACGGCGACGAGGCACGGCGGCGGCGAGCTTCGGCCGTGGTGGAAGAAGGAGCTAGGGGACGAAATCAGGTGCGGGGAGTGAGGGGAAGAGAAGAGGAGCTCACGGGGAGTCGGACGAGACGCTAAGTGGGCTCGGGGACGTCCTGTCGGCGGCGAATCGAACGGCGGCGATTTCCGGTGGCCGAGGAGGGGAACGGCGACGTGGGCGGCGATGCAGGGCTCCCGGCGTCACGTGAGTTGGTGGAGACGAAGAGGAAGGCGCGGCGGTTCCTCTGGAAGCATCGCCGAGGCGAGGGGTGGACACTGGCCGCGGTGGAGCTCGTCGGTGCTCTCGGGTGCTCGTGGTCGATCGTGAGAGAGAGAGAGAGCAGAGGGGGATAGGGACGGAGGGAGAGATACGGGAGAGTGAGAGAGTTCGTGGGGGCCGCGTGGCGTCTCCAGGGAGTAGTGGAGGCAAGCAGGGAGGCAGGAGGTGGCCGAAGCAGGGAGGAGGTGGCCGGGGCGCGTGGCCGCGCGCGCCGGGCGCGTGCCCGTCCTCCTGGCAGAGGAGGAAGGCGACAGGGGAGGGAGGCGGCGGTGGGCTGGGCCAGCGGAAGGAGCTGGGCCGGCTGGGCTGGACAGGTAAGCGGCGCCAGGTAAGTGGCCCAGGTGGCCTTCTCTCCCTTTCTATTTATTTCTGTTCTGTTTTTCTTTATTTAATTCTTTTGCCACTGTTTTGAATTAAAAATAATAATTCAAACAATGCCAAAAACTCCTCTGAATATTTTATATTGCTAGATGGACTTTTCCAAAAGCTTATAAAATATTTCAGGGGTATTTGAAATTATATTCTAATTATATGAATATAATTCAAATTCAAATAGTTAATGAATTAAATCCAAAGTCCCAAAAATAATTCCTTAAAAATGTTCAATATTTTGGTTGGGACCAGAACCCTTACCAAAAATTATCAAACAATTAAGAAGAGCATTTTGGAGCAATGAATGAGATTTCTAGGGTTTTTGCCCCTCTTTTATTTGGGTTTTTGAGGCTTCTGAACTTCCTCAGTTCAAAGTTTTAAAATTTAAACATGATGCACACATGGAGCAAGCACAGGACAGGCCAAAGCTAGGGATGTGACAACTCACCCCCACTAAACAAGAATCTCGTCTCGAGATTCAAGCGTAGGGTAAGGTGAAGGGGTAACGCAAACTAGTATAATCTTCACAATCCAGGGTGCACTTCAGTTGAACGTTGATTCATTCACCATCATTGTCTTGAAGTCTTGCCTTGAGAAATCCTGTCAACATGACATGGAGGAAAGAAGGGGACTCTAGCAGGGTCGATCTTCTCGAAGATCGAACAACTCATGGAACGAGACATAGGACCATCTCTCGGGTTGAGACACGAGCACACATCCAGAGGGGTGGAAGGAGACGGATGACGAAGGTGCACTAGGTGGACAACAATTCCACACTGAAGAAGGTGGTAAACGATTGTCAACGTAGCGAGGAGTTGAGTTGCTATGATACCACAACGAAACATCCTGGAGGAGGGTGATTCGTAGATTATTTTCTTAAGTGGCAAAAAGAATTACCTTTGATTTAGAGATCATTGAAAACCTTTATACCAGCCTAAGGCAATTCTCAAGCGATCGTTTGGAGGGGGTCGGTAGAATGGCATACTCAGACTTGGATGATGTGGATTACCTTGTTGAAGACAACGCAATGGATGAATTTGCTTATCACCGGAAATGGAAGAGACCCATGGTAGAATGGCACATTGGCGGTGCAAGCTGGGAACAAAATGCAAATGATGGGAATGATTCTGGTAACTAAGGAAGAACCCAACAATAGAGAGTGAATCCACTGTTTGAAAAGGTCGTAGCATTGCCGAGGAAACTGAGAGGAATCCCAGTTAGTGCCGATGATAACACGTAGCGCTTGTGCGTGCTCTCAAGAACTTGAGCATTTCCACATTCATCAAGGTTTTACCAACATCCGTGTCAAGGGTCCGGTAAACAACTTGCTACCATGATGAATGGTGATGGAGGATGCAGATGCAAAGGAAGATAACACTTTCTCAGATTTCACCTTAGCGAGGCCAAGGAAATAAAATCTGGATGATCGACCGAGAGACATTTAGCACTCCGCTTCTAATGTTCTCCTTGATGTGCTAGTGTAACCCATTCATAGATATGGTTGATATCTAGAACATCAAGTAAAAAGGTCGGACTTCGGAACACAGAAATCCATAGGGGCAACTAGGGAGTAATCCTACGAAATCCCTATGGGGAGGTGGCCAACTCCATCAATCAAGATATTATAATAACAGGTCTTCTGGCTGGGTGTGTTGGCCACGACATCCACCTTACCGGTTATCGCGCGACCAATATTATAATTCTTGGGAAATATTCCAATCATCATATCTGCCTGAGATTCAGATCTGGTTGGTGTCAGGATATTCCAGACTCATCGAGTCTAGGAATAAAAACGGAAGTTTGCAACACAAATCGACGAGATGACGTTGCGGGATTCTCGGGAGATGAACTACGATAGCAAGCTCCAAAACATGAGCTGGTTCTGCTACAAACATGTGAACACGTTGTCCAAGACAAGCATGACCACAAAGTAGTCTTATAATAAAACACTACCGAGTTTAGGAGGGGGAACCATCATTAATGACATCGAAGTCTCCACGCGTGGAAGTCCAAAGAGTTCACCTTGGACAGACTCCTTTATCTTTGAACAACTCAATCAGTGGCTTGGTGTGCTAGGATATACATATGGAATGAAGATGATCAGTCTAACAGACCACAGAACTCTTTGCACGTGCATGACTGACTTGGGATGATTCCAGAGGAGCAAAAACAAACTTTCTCGAATTCACGACGGCAACTTACATCAAATGCACGGGAATCAAAGGGAGTCACTTCTTTCATCCAAACATATACCTTAGAGACGGAACTCGAAGCCATTGTTTACAAAGTTTACAACACTAGCTTAATGTCCAACAGAATCATGGAGAAGATAAGGATGTTGTCGATGGGCTCAACAACAATTCATCCAGGTTCCCTTTTAAAAGGAATTCCATAGTTAAGTGAACACGGTGATAGCATTGGTCAGACCAAAAGATATAATGGTGTATGCTCGAGGAAAATCCACGAGTAAGACAGCATTACGAACATCGTTGGTTCTGATTTGATTTGATGATAGCCCATACTTAAATCAAAGGTTTGGTAGGATAATAGATCCAACAATTGTTCACAAGGACCAATTGATGAAGATACCATCTCTCTTGAACACACACACACACACACAAAAAGATATCCCTTAACATGAACTAAGTCAGGCAAGCTTTTATCTTCCAACTCTCCAAGTTGTTGTTTAGCTTGACCAACTAGCTCAGGGGTATCCCACACAGATTCTTGGAGAGAGGGTGGTTCACAAGAAACCAACTTGATCACGAGCTCAACATAACAGTCAGGTGACAACCTGGTGATACTTTCGAGAAGATATTCGGAAAATCACGATCCACCGATATGTTACTCAGCTCGAGAACAATCTCGCTTTTGAGGGCAAGACGATATGATCAAATGAGTGAGGACTTGACAAGATCCTAACTCATCAATCGAAGGGTGCACCGAAATAAGGACTAGGTAGCACGATCAGTCTTAGAAGGATGATTCAAAAACCAACACGCTAAGAATGAAATTATTGTCCCTTAACTACCAAGCAACGGGGTTGCTGGGAGTATTGATTTCACACATCACGATTCACTTGTCGACATTCCGGTTACAATAACACAGGAACCGAGGAATGAACAATGATGGCAAGAAGTATCACTGTACCAAGAGTTCATAGGATGGTGTGCAATTCCTATAACAATCCCGATATAAAAGATGGTAATACTCCAAGGTAGAACAGAGCAAAAGCTGGATTGGCATTTGATCTGCGAAGCACAACTTCTTTGACCCAATCCTGGATATGGAAGAGGTACTGGAGTTTGTTTCTCCTAGTCATTCTGAATGGAATGGCTTGACAGACCACAAGAGTAATAGGCATCGATGAACGAATGCACACATAATCTTGACTATCAATTGATAGACGAGGGTCAGAAGACAACTAAAGAGGGACAACTCAAAGGAACATACGATTTTCTGAGTTGTGGATGCATGGTTTAGCATGTCGAACGAATTCAACATATTTCTTCCGGATAACCCAAGCAGAAAGGTAGAACTGACAGAGTCACAATGTAGAATCGAGAACCCATCGAGAGCACTCTGATTGTGATCTTTCGATCAGCGAGGAACATCTACCATAAGCGGTTCATAGTATTTGGAAGAAAGGAATACCACGAACATCGAGGACTAATGCAAAGGTTACTAATAACCTAAAGGAACGAGCAAAACTATCAACATGAAGCAAGTAGGGTGAATCTCGGGTTCAAAACCCAGGGATAGAATACCTACTACTAAATGGCATCACGGGATGCTTTCGATAATGACGGCCAGAGTCATCACACTAGAACATAAATCATGGCTAGACTACTAGATGATCCCCTGAGACACCTAGGGTCATAATAGTAACTCCAACATAATGTCAAGGCAATAGAATACCTCAACTCAACAATTAGTGTGATTGAGCTGGCATAAAGGAACATCGAAACCAGAGGGAAAGGATTTTGCAAATGCATCAGACTATTTAGAAATCTGGAATGACTCGGACAGCATAACGGCTGTAAATGCTCAGAAAAGATTTGAGACAATCACAAAATGGTGGCATAACCACTCAGAAGCACAATATCACGGTTTCGAGATCAACAATTAACATACGGAAGCAGTAAAAACTGAACAGAGGCTTAAATCCAACAATCTTATAAGTCCACTGATTAGTAACACGTGATCCTAATAGAAAGAAGAGATAACCTAGTTCTTAATCCCCGTAGAAAAGAAGATGATGACTCAGATCAGAAGGCCATGAGGTATAAGGAGTAAAAAGAGCCTTACGTTCCATCCCACAATCAATTCCCTTATATAACTAAGGAATTTCTAGACTCAACTTCGACCAGTTTGGCTTGGTAATCCTACAGGCAGTCAAGCTCTGATACCAACGCTGTCAGGACCCCGACTCAATGCCACATCGATCTAGCATGTAACACCTCATATCACTTTGCGGCCTCACGCACGGTATTCCCACGGGTGTCGCCTTACCTTTGCCCGGGACCGTTTGCGCCTTTTGGCTCACGTATATGATGATGTCGCTAGCATCCATATGATAAAGAGTCCAGGCTGACATGACTAGTCGTAAACCCAAAGTGGCACAGACTTACAGGGACAGGCATCCATGACCCAGCATCGAACGTGTCGGTCATCAGCGAGTGAATCCAGGCTGTAGCACTGGGCTAGCAGGACTCCGGTGAACCGGGCTGTAGCGGGCTAACAGGACTCCGGTATTCATCGCGTGACATTTCCCCGAAGGGACAGACACAGGAACGAAGAAGGACACATGACGGCCAGCCTAAGTGTTCCGGAGCAGTAGCAAGCTACCAAGGCTCAATGGAAACACTAGGAGACATTTCCCGGTAAGAGAGGCTACTAAAGATAAACAACTAGATGGTCAGATCCCACACATACCAAGCATTTCAATAACATACACACAATATGCTCGATATGTGCAAATACAACATGGCATCGCAACATGACTCTACGACTCAAGTATTTAATCAATAGGCTCCGAGGAGCGAGATATTACAAACATGGGTCTCATGACCCAACACTCAGAGCATACAAGTCAAAGCACAAGCGGAAGCTATCATGTCTGAGTACAGACAACTAAAAATGAAAAAGGCTGAGAAGCCTGACTATCTACCAGATCCTGCCGAGGGCACAAGATCGTAGCTGAGGTATCAAGCTAAACATCGAAGTCCAAGCGGAACTACTAGTGAGACTGAAGTCTCTCTGCAAAAACATAAAATAGGCAAACGTGAGTACAAATGTACCCAGCAAGACTTACATCAGATCTATCTACACATGCATCATTATCAACAAAGGGGATGGTGGAGTTTGACTGCAGCAAGCCAGCTTTGACTCGGTGGCTATCCTGAACTACGACTGCAAGTAACTCTTTTGAGGTGGCGCACACGAGTCCACATATTCACCATATCAATACACCACTATGGATCCGCTCCCGTCTTCCTACGAGAACGCCATCCATAGCACTCACGCTTATCTTGCGTATTTTAGAGTATCCACTTTCACTTGTCTATGAACTGATATAAGCAACCCAGAAGTCCTTTACCGCGGACACGGCTATTCGAATAGATGATATTAACCCTGCAGGGGTGTACTTCTTCATACATGTTTCCACCACTTAGCGTCTGCACACGACATGTGCTCGGCAGACTTCAAGCGAAAGCCGACGTGGGTGTAGACCACGACCTACCTAAACACTCAAGTCTCTAGTCCAGGTTTATCGCCTATTCGGGTTCCATCCATGAGGAGATCCGGCCGGAGTTTCGCTCACAGCCCCAAACGATGTGAACAGGGTTCCCGAGATACCAAACGGGCATCCGGTACACCGTGCCACGTACCTACCACATCACAGCCCACCCCTACGGTCAGCGCTATCCACGGCCTCCAGTAAGCTACAAACACCAGAAACTACTTGCAACTCCTGGACAGAGGACAAGGGTGAATAAGAAGTCGAGCGGGGTCATATTTCAGGGCCCAATGTATGGTAGTAGCTGAATCATGGATCACAAACACAGAACTCAGTTCCTGAGGACGGCTTCAATGAGACAACCCACCATGTACTCCTACATGGCCTCTCACCGCTACCTTTACCAAATCGTGTTCACACGCTTAGCTCACACACAGTAGGACATGTTCACACGCCTCTGATTCATCCCCGATGAATCAGACCTGACTCAACTCTAAGCAGTAGCAGGCATGACAAACAAACATGGATGAGTAGGCACAACAGGGCTCAAACAACTCCTACTCATGCTAGTGGGTTTCATCTATTTACTGTGGCAATGACGGGTCATGCAGAGGATAAAGGGGTTCAACTACCGCAGCATGTAACAGTTGAATCGGTGTTGTCCTAATGCATTAAAAGAGAGCAGGAGCGAGAGAGTGGGATTTTATCGGAATGAACAAGGGGGTTTTGCTTGCCTGGCACTTCTGAAGATAACATTGAGTCTTCATCAGTGTCAACGATCACATCATCGGTATCACGTCTATCGAAAGGGGGCAATCACCGGCAACTGAGGAAAGACACAATCAATGCAATGCACAATATGATGCATGCTCATGACATGGCAATATGAATGTGTTTTGAGCTAATGCAACTAGCAACAGATTAAATGAAGTTGGTTTGAATATAATATTCAAATTCAAACTCCATATGTGATTATTCAAATGCCATTTAATTGATTTGTGCTAAACAGCAGCTATAAGTTGTTCTAACATGCATGAAAATGGTACAGATGGATTCCTTGAATTTTTCTGATAATTTTTCATATATAAATTATTTAATTTGGAG